>NC_051161.1:17646504-17729632 GCF_013339745.2 Dermacentor silvarum
TGTATTATGTTCGTGTACATTGTAAGCTGACGTATTTCCGTGACGGAAATACGTCACGGGGTCCACCAAGACTTCACTGACGTATTTCCGTGACGGAAATACGTCAGTGAAGTCTTGGTGGACCCCGGCATAAAACACTTTCGTGTTAAAAACCGTCTGCGCTTGTTTGATGACAACAGGACTGCCTGAGAGATTGTGACTGCTTTGCTTGCCTCTTTGTATAAATCCTAGAGTATGCATAAATTCTCGCAAGCTGTCGCACCTAAAGCCCCTCAATGAACCTTCACACACACACACACACACACACCTTCACCCCCCCCCCCCCCCCCCCCCCCCACACACACACACCAGTCTGTGTGTGAGTGTCTTCCAGCAACAGACGCACTCACGTAGTCAGGGCGTCTTCTTCGACCTGCCACGGAAGAACGCAGTGGCGCGTCTGCTTGGCTATAACTGTTACAGATGTTTCGTAGCAATGCAAGTTCAAAGCTCGCACCATCTGCTCCGGCAAGCTGATTGTAGACGCAAAGGGGGATGATGACACAACAGCATGACTGCACTCTCTGCTTCAAAAACGTGACGTCAGGACTCCTCCTATTTTGTTTCTTTCCTCCATGCAAAATACGAAGACTGTCTGCTCTGTGGCTAATTAACGCTTATTAATTCGCGACGGTCACTGTCTCGTATTTGCATCCACAAAACGCATTGAGTGCTTCCAACACGCTTCCATGCGCTTCATTCAAGATTCAGCTGTTCGCTCGCATGCATCTCTTCGGAAAGCGCGCAATACTTGAACGTTCATTTTAAAAGGGAAGAGTTCAACGACCTCTTTCGTCATTCTCCAAATGTAACGACGTACGAAAAAAGAAAGTAGTTTTAGTAACAAAATGTGGTTTATTCTTGCTTCAGCCCGTTTAAGCAAAGGTAATAACAAGAAAATTATTCTGACGAGTTCTTTTTTCCTGTTTTACTCTTGCGCTCGAAGAAAGGAACGACGTCAGCACAAATACGAATTAGTTCCGCCCTCGCAAATGATCCGCAAGTTTTTCGTTCTGTTAGCGAATGAAAGCATACGTTGAGTAGCAACAGAATAATAAAGCTAACTGGAGAAATGAATGCGATTTGTAGGCTTTTTTTTTATATGTGCGTTTTTTATGACATATTTGGGGTGTCTGATGGCGTCATTGTGATACAGCAGTACAATACGTGGGCTTGCGACATGTACCCTTATTTCCTTTTTCTTTTATTCTGAACATCTGAGTGAACGCATATAAGGGGAGGGAAAAGCGTGCAGGGGACATGGTTTCTTCTTCTTCTTCTTCTTCTTTTTCTTGTTGTGTACATATCTATTGTGCTTTAGCATGAATGCGAATGCCAACAATCTTAGCCAGCGCACAGTGACTACTACGATAAGCAACTAATGCGGAATACGAAAAATAACACGGTAGCACTTAAGAAAAAAAGTTGAGTTTAGTCTTGACGCGCTCTTATAACTCAGGCTGTCGTTTTTTTTTTTTTTTCGGAAATTGCGGAAAATTCGAAACGCGTAAAATTCAAGCATCAAGTCCATATACCATTCTTTTACCGGGCAATGAGACTGGATATAACAATCCCGTAAAGCACATCTACTATGACTCCTTAAGAAATATATCTGTATCTACATTGCTTTATTTATACGAAACACTTGTAGCGGAGTGGCTTGTGCCAAACGCAAATAAGAAAACTAATTATTTGTCTTCAACTGTAAATGTTTGCAACGAACAATATACTCGTACAACCCTTCAGACGCCCTAATAAACATATTATATGTTACATCATTGCGCTATTTCTATTTGCCCCGTGCTTGCGAAGTTGTAAGCTCAGTGCTTCAGGTTTCTTTCCTTCTTTCACAAATTTTGATTATTTAAATTTTAACAACATCGAACGATAATTTTTAAATATTTGCTGCCGCAGTCAATAAAACCTGATTTTTTCTTTTAAATGCAACACATTTCATATCAGTTCGTCGGCCCTCTAACCAGAGCATTCATGCGTTTCACGTGCATTTGAGGGGCGAAAACGGAGCTACAAGCCTCGGGAGTGACCTGGCTTCTCAAATGATGGTTTCACGCGTTTACCATTCGCCAGGTTTTCCGATGGTCATGAACATCGGGAACTTACTCCGAGAGAGAGAGAGAGAGAGAAACAACTTTTATTGAAAACGGGAAGTGTAAGAGGAGTTTATCTCCCCTCCCTTAGATGGCGGCCAGGAGCCCTTGGGTCCTAGCGGCATCTTCGGCTTGCCTGATGACTTTCAGTTGGTGGTCACTGTCTGAGCTGAGCAGCGCGGTCTCCCACTGCGCCGCGTTGTATATAACTTACTCCGAGTCTCGTCACATAGCACTGTGGTAAATCATATCTCGTCTTCCTTAGAGATACTGGTTTTCTGAATTACTAGCGACGTCCTTCACTCGCATTGCAATGGACGTTCATCTGGAGCAATTTTCAGCTCCAATCGACAGGCCAAACCCTCCTGTAGCTATAAGAACACCATCAGCACCACCATCGTAGGCGTTTCCACCATGACGCCAGGCGAAGTTGTCGTGCCAGCTGAAGACACAGCCCGTACAGCAATTTTCCTAAAAAGCATGTACTGAGCTATTGCCGCCAGCGTTTATGACTGCTTAGCAGCTATGCTAAGCGTCAGTTACGGCTGCTTATAAAATCACAACTCCTTGCATCATCCGTTGCCGTCATGCCGTCTTCGTCAAACTGCCATCTTCACACCATCGTCGCCGAGCAGTCGTCGTCGTCACGCTCTGGTCATTTTGTGGTCATCGTGCCGTTTACGTCACGCTGCCATTGTCACATCACGGTCGTCACGCCGTCGTCGTCAATTCCAACGTCGCTACCGTCACCTCATCGTTTTCGTAAACACACGTTGACATCACACACAACTGGATATCTCAGCAGTCTTGCACCACAAAGCTATCGCTTGACACGGGCAGTCATCTCCCAATGGTTTGTTTCCCTTGCACTATTCTAAGGAGGTAGGTAATCGGGATACCATGTAACATCACGGTTCCCTATAACATCATAGCTGTAACGTCACGTAACGTAACCAGCTCCTGGTAACATCACGCTCTTCGAGAGTGATGTTACCAATTACAATTTTATGGTGCCAATTACAATTTTGGAAATGGCCCCACAACTAGCCGTTGGCTATGTGACCATGCACACGGTGTGTGCGCACGGTTTTATTATTTTGATCAATTTTGTGAAATAAACTTAAATTTCGAGACGCCTCGTAAACGAAGCTAAAGCTTAGGATCAATTTGCCCGCTTGCAGGGGCATTGTGTGACAAAACTGCACAGTGCGATTCAAGTGTAGGCCAAACTTGAGCGTTGCTTACGCAAACATTCCCTCTGTTCTCTGATTGGGGCTGCTATAGGTCACGTGCAGATGTATACCTTGCAATGGAGCTACTTATCGCAGTCGTTGACTCAATGCTGCTGAGCCTAGAGCTTTTACTATTTTTGCACCTATTCTGACTTGATGGTTTAACAGCGCGACCGGACACGGACAGAGTAAAAAGGAGGGAACACTACACCCCGTTTTTTACTCCGTCCGTGTCCAGTCGCGCTGTTGCACCAATGAAGCTACGCCAAATATCCTGCTTATGCTGGCTTATGGAGTTTCATTGTAGCGGCAAAGACAGCTGTTTCGTTATTTCAGAAATGCACTTTACTAATCACATTACTATTCCTCTTTAGGGCCCATTTAGGTCGCCACAGGGGTCTGAGTCTACAACCTTTCTTTTTCTGTTCTTTCTTTCTTTCTTTGTTTTTCTGCTCCTCAGCCTGGCTAGGCTCCGCTTCCCTGGCCTCGTCGCTGTTCGTGTCCCCCGTGGTGGTGGCCTGGTGTCGGCGGAAGAGCGTTCGCCTCACGGCCATAGTCGGGGGCCTGGTCGCGGCGCTGGGCTGCCTGTTCTCGTCGTTCGCGTCCCAGCTGCACCAGGGCCTCCTGAGTCAGGGTCTGGTGCTGGGCCTGGGCCTGGGCATGGCGCGGGACGCCGGCAGCCTGGTGCTCGGCCAGTACTTCAAGCGACGCCGCCACTGCGCCGAGGTGGTCGCCTGTGCTGGTTCCGGAATAGGCACGGCGGCCATGGCGGCTTTCCTCCATTCGGCGCTCGGGTGAGCAGCGCTCCTGTCCTTGGCTTGGCGTCTTCCACAATGTTTTGCTACATTTACTACACGGATGCGTTGATCCAAACTGCGCGACAAGTCGTGGGACAGAAGTAAAGATAGGGAACAGACTACAGCGCAGACTTACAACTCGCCCTTTTATTTTCTTACAGTGTGCCCCGCCTTGTCGCACAATTTGTATTAATGCACCCGTACCAACTGGCTCAGCCATCAACCCTATTACTAGTGGCAACCCTGGTGATAGTTTGGCGTGTCGAGTATATGGCAGGTCAGCCAGCATTGGAACGCTGGGCGGTGCATGTAATTGCCTATTTGCCTAAACTTCGTCCTTCGGACTTTTCAAACAGCTTTTCTTTTTGTTTTGAGTTTAGTTAGTTTTTTTTTTTTTCAGTTTGGATATAGGTTGTCTCCAGCAAAATATTCTGTTATAAAAATGCAACCATGCGCAATTAGTATCTGCGCATGTACGCAGATACTAATTGCCTTGCTGTGTTTAGGTAACTATGGGTGCTTGGAAATTCATAAGGATAAAGAGTAGTAAACAAAACATATATAACGTTTGGTAAGAAATGGCCGAACAAGGGATGTCTCTGGTGGGGTCAGTTTTTTTTTTTTTTTTTTTTTTTTTTTTTTTTTTTTTTAGTGTGCCTTTAAGGGCGGCTGACAGTGTGTATGCTAACGAGCCCTTTTGCTTTGCCTCGACTTTTGCGGGCTAACAGGAAGCCTTTCCCTTCCAAGATAGATATTTCCTCAAAGGATATACCCTGGGAACGCAGCTTAGACGGCGACAGTGCTTAAGCGCGGACAGGTGCAGAGTATGAATCTATGCTATCCACCTCTCTCTCTCTTTCTTCAAAAGGTAAAGTCTTTCACACAAGAACTGCCTCTTCGACTGTCAATCTATTAAACTTTTTTTTTCAGCGCATTTTCTATCTTGATGGCACCACCCTTGTGCGTGCATAAGGTGAGACGACCCCCCACCCTGGAATTAATTCCGCGAACGATGGCGCGAACCGAACGAGCCCGCCGCTCACTCTATCTGCCCATCTATATCCACGGGTCCGCATGTGGTGTGCACGTCCTGCGGAACGTTGTTGTCGCAGTGCGTGACGAGAGGTGAGAGAGAAAGAGAGAGAAGGTGACTGCGACAAAGGCAGATGCGCTACATTTGCAAACCGAGAGGAAGCACGGCTCCAGCCTAGGAGGGATGGCGGCGCACCGTATACGAGCCCATGCCTCGTGAAAGGAACGCGAAAGTGAAACACTAAATCAGCTTACACTGATAAATATTCCTTAAAAACTCTATTTTGTTTAATTTCGCGGTAAGAGTTTCTTAACTAGAAGACAAAATGAAGGCCAAACTTTTTTTTCTTTTTTTATTAGAGAGTTTTAGTTTGTCCGGTATTCCGGTAAACGCAGGCGGACTAGGAGGGGTGGAGGCGTAAACGTGAGCGGCCTGCATGGTGCAGCCAGCCGGTGGCGCAGAGCTCAGTCAAACACAGAGCTAATAATGCAGCAACCAAGGTGATGATGATCATCATCACTTCATCATCATCATCATCATCATCATCATCATCATCCTATATTGATGTTCACTGCAGGACAAAGGCCTCTTCCTGTGATCTCCAATTACCCTGTCTTGCGCTAGCTGATTCCAACTTGCGCCTGCAAATTTGCTAACTTCGTCCTAGCTGCTTCGCTGCTCTTGTAAATTTTCGGCAGTGGCGTAATCGTGTTGCTGCCGAAAATTTACACCAGGAATAAAGTGAAATGCACTGGTTGCTGCAATATTAACTGTGTTTGTCTGACAATGTAGTCCGTCTTGTAATCCAAATAATTAACTACAGCCGAACAGCAGCCGCCGAAAATTCATGACGTCACGGTGAGTTGGCGCGGGAACTTCAAGGTGGCGTCACCACAGGTCCCTCGCTGCTGCGTCATTTCTCGCTTACCAAGCCTCGTCTTACGGTATGGGTAACTTTCCGGGCATTGTAGAAGCGCAATTTACTAATACAGCTAAACGTAATCTTGTCTCAAGTATCCTTTTGTGGTATCCAGCTGGAAAAAATAAAAAAAGAAGCTAACGACCCTCGTCTTTACAATGAAGGACCACTTAATGGCACGACATTAATCGCTAGTCAGGAAATAATGCCATCCACTATTCAAATAGTTAGTTAGTTAGTTAATTCATTCATTCATTCATTCATTCATTCATTCATTCATTCATTCATTCATTCATTCATTGGTGTCCAACGCAGATCCCTGGGTTGGCGCCACGGTCTGCAGGCAGCGACGGGCCTGATGTCTCTGAACTTCGTGCTGGGCGCCTTCTACCGGTCGGCGTCGCTGT
The DNA here is from genome assembly GCF_013339745.2 of Dermacentor silvarum. Classification (NCBI taxonomy): domain Eukaryota; kingdom Metazoa; phylum Arthropoda; class Arachnida; order Ixodida; family Ixodidae; genus Dermacentor; species Dermacentor silvarum. Next base: position 17,653,040 of record NC_051161.1, read on the forward strand.
ACCACCCGCACCGGCGCGCCATCGTGCACTTGAAGAACCAGCGGCGCAAGATCAAGGAGAAGCAGCCGTGCGCGCAGAAGCCGCCCTTCTTTGACTTCTCCGTGCTTCGCACCCGAACGCTCAGGGTCGTCATGGTGACCGCCGCTCTTGCCGCAGCTGGACTGTACACGCCCTTCTTCTGTCTCGTACGTATGCACACCGTACGCACGCACACCGTTTCTTTAGACAGCCTAGATGAACGTTTAGGCGGCATTCACGCAGGAAGTGTTTCTGACGCATTTTATGCGTCGCTTCGCGTTTGCGTCGATGCGCCCATTTCGCACTGCTGAGCACTACATGACCGCGCCGTCGGTCCGATTGAAATGCGCTCCATGTGGATACCAATTAAAGTGTTTGTAGTCGCACGCTCGGGAACTACATATGTCATTATCATTATAAAGCCAGCGTAGTTACCGATACATGGGCCAGGGTAATGTAAAACTATCCCAATATATTTTTTCTTCCAAATTTACCCCCCATTATACCTCCGCGATATGTCAAAATGGCTCGGTCTCCGCCTATGTGGGCGGCGGCCGTGCTCACATAGGCGGGATTTTAGCAATTTTCAGCTATTTCACCTATTTGGAAAAAATAAAAGAACAGATTGGAATAGCTTTACGTTACCCCGGCGATGGACGAACACTAAATCACACAAACACGAGCGCTGTACGTCCATGTCTCAACAAGTGCGTTGCCTTTAGAATGATAATCACCGACCAACTAGCTATCCAATGCCTTCTGTGCATATAGTCGGGTACAACTTCAGAAGGCAGCGGTGTTTGCCCCTCAAAGGCGGATGTACACGAGCCTCCACCAATGGGCGCTCACTCTAGAGTGACGTCATGAGCTCCCGCCGACGGAGAACATGGCAGCCCGCGCTTCGAAATGGGCCGAGTCGCGTCAGCGGGATTGCTACTTTAGTCGTGGAGGCAATCGGCTGCCGCGCTTCGGTCATCTGGGCGGGGCCTCTCCTGCCTTCTTAAAAGTTGTACCCGACCTTTTATAGGTCTGATGAAACATGTGGTAAGAACGTTGTTCTCAGTAAGTTTGTATGACCAGTAAGGCAGTTAGTGTAGGTCGTAAAAGGGAATTAAATAGTGGTGATGCCGCTGATGATGACGTTAATGGCATATGTTAATGGCCCCTTTTATCCGGGGTGCCAACAAAAAATCACCTAGCCGGTGTGAGCTATACTTGCATGTTAAGATACCGTAATATATCACTGCCTATATCTGCTATACCACGTAAAATATGCATAATAACGAGGACGTAAAATACGTCCTTGTATAATAGATGATCTGGAAATGAGTTTGTAGATTTCTTTAGTTGTCTTTTCGAATTGTCGCTAAGCGGAATAGTGATAGTTTGTCTTCGTATGCATTGTTTTATATGTCCACAAGAATAGGCTATATTGCTGTTTTCCTCCTACAATAATACCCTATAATGGGTGCTGCAGGTACGTAGATAAATAAATAAATAAATAAATAAATAAATAAATAAATAAATAAATAAATAAATAAATAAATAAATAACTAAATAAATAAATAAATAAATAAATAAATAGGGTATGCCTCTGATGATCCTGTATCATTCTCTAGATCTCGGCTCCTTTATAGATCTTGTAGATGAGTTTAGGTCAAGGCGTACACACGAACAGCCTCACCATGCAGCTGCATTTGAATTGCGAGCCATTTATCCCGCATGCGACGGCACCTGTATGTTTACGTCACAAATTCTATTTTATATGTATATGCTTACAAACAGCGCCTCTAGCGACCGCGAGCTGGAAACAGGCGCAGTGTCTATGGGAAAGCGCCTTTCTAGTGCGAATAATTTATAAGTTTTCTTCATAAGTAGGCCATCCTGCTTGGTAACCGCAATCGCACAACTATAAAAATAAAGTTCACCGACGATTACGATACTCCCAAATGAGAAATCTGAGCGAGCAGCTCTATACGCGTTTTCGTTTCGCGATATCTTGGCTGGCACGGACAGCCTGTCTCGTGCAGCACGTTGCAAGCGGAGCGAAGTGTGGCGCGACATGCCTGGCTAATTTGGAGATCGCGAGAGCGAGCGCGTGGGTGACGCGTGGGCGCGATTCGCAGCAGCCGCCGCAACATACCTCCCAAACGATGTGCGCCGGCGCCATCCCGTAGCTACTCGTCGCCATCGTCGCTGCTTCCCACGCTTTCGCCATACCCTCCTCCTCCTCCGCTTTCCGCCTCATGGTTTCGCTGCACCCTCTTCCTCCGCTTTCCTCCTCGCGTCTTTCATCCCTCACTGCGCGCCGTGTTCGCTCGGTTGCGAGTGACGATGCCGACGCCCGCCGAAGAAACGGGCGCCTAAGATCTGCGCTTAAAAAAATAAAATAAAATAAAAATAAAAAAAACGTGTCGAATTGTGGGATTTGAGCCAGGTTTCCTCAGTACTACATCCCGGTGCTGTACACATTACACCGCAGATGCAAGCACAGCACGAGAGACCCGCCGTGGTATAGCTTATTGGTATGGCGTTGCGCTGCTGAGGTCGAGGTTGCGTTTTCGGTCGCGGCGGCTGCATTTCGATGCGGGCGAAATGCAACAACGCTCGTGTGCTTAGATTTGGGCGCACGTTAAGAGGGTGAAATAGCAAGTGAAGCAAGAGCTAAAGGCATATAGCCTGACAAGGGCTCCTGCTCCAGTCACCATTTCAAGCGGGGAAAGCGCGCATACGCGCAATGAAATCCGATGTTATTTCTTTATATGTATAGATACAGACTATACAATTTTCTATAAACGAGCAATGTATATAAAGACAGCAGTTAGTTTCGCGGAAATTTACAAATATAAAGCAATATTCACGTACAAAATGTAAACGCACTCTAATACTTAAAAGTACTGAAAACAATAATTCTCGCACAAGATGACTAAGACAATTATTTCAAACATAGTTTTTCCACATACAATGCATTCACGCATACAGTTACCGTATTCAAAACGCAGCGTGAAAGAATACGTAAAAGACCAGATTTTTTGTTTTTTGTTTTTAGCATGAATGAACAAGATCTCTGTAGGTGCTCCCATCAAGCATGAACGCTAGTGCTTTGAGACTATTTCCGCGTGTCTCGCGTCGCATATATCTGCAATTTACTCATGCAAATGAGAGCGCGCCTGTTTCCCCCATCCTTCTCTCGTGGCAGCTAGCGCTGAGATGCTAAGAAGGTGCATGCAAACATGTAATCACATTGCACCACCTTTGAGACCGGCCCAGGGCGGCGGCAGAAAGGACGCGAGGAGGTATCCACAGGAGACTGATGTTTTCATTGCGTTGTTCCTCGAAACGCCATTTTCCAGTTCTCCGCTTCAACAGGGAAAACAAAGCCGCCATCTAGGGTACGCTGTACCTAGAGCTTCGCACTGTCGCCCATGCCGCCGTCATCTGCCGTTCGCCGCCGCCTTGCGCATAGTTGGAGCGAAAGCGCTACAGGACGCTTTGCGCGCGTCGTGACGCTGCAAGTGACAAGTTATATGCACGACGTGGCACAGTGGCACGGCGTGACAATCACTCTATCGCTGTCATGCTGCAGTGTACATGCATTGTGCTGCACATAACCTAAAACGACTGCCGTGGTGCTAAGCTGGCATGTGCTGACATGCAGGATGGCCGCAAAAATAAAAATAAAGGACGCGACCGGCATGGCGTGTTGTGTAACTCTCACCCACATGATCATAAGCGACACACGTTTGCGACGAAGTTCATGCACAGTTGAGCGTCTCGCTGTCATGCATGTGCTGGACTGCGAGGTGCAGCCGTGCGACAGCCGCAAAAAATAAATAATAATAATAAAAGGCAACGATGCTTTGAAGTTTGGCGTCGACAAGCAACTTAACAGTCAAAACCAAGTACGTGAATTGACAGTAACGCAAGAACAACGCGTCGTATCGTTAAACGATGCTTCGCATAAAGTTTATTCCCACGTGGTATGGGATCTGTATCGTTGTTTCAAATAGAGGCTATTATTTAAGAAGCTCCGATGGAAATAAGACGACATTCATGGCGCCGCATCCCACATGAGCGGTACAAGGTAAACTTGCCCGTATAGTGGGAATCATGAGAAAGTTTCGGCACATATTGCATGTAAAAGCAAAGCTGACGTTGTACCACGCACTATTTTAATCGCAATTCAAATACTTCATTTTGGCGTGGGTGAGTACAATATCGACAAACATCATGAAGCCTTCAGTTATGCAGAAGAATGCGCATGAAGCAATTGCTGCCGTGCCTTACAGAAGATATTCTGAACCACTGTCTACCACCTATCGCATCATGCGCTTATCCAACATAAACCATTACCGTCTATTACAGCTACACAAATCACAGATTGAACCCCCCCCCCCCCCCATATTATTCTTATACGAAGTTACTCGAGTACCTTCACACCAACATTCACTATAACCCTACACGACACCATGAATACTGGTCTGTGTCTCACCGACGTACGAACTACGGTTTTCAAACTGTAAAATACACTTTACCTTCTTTACTAAACGAATTTGTCTTATTTTACAGATCGATCCGTGAAATTTCTTATAATTACCTTCGAAACATCTTTCGTAATTTTTTGTGCATTACCCGCCACTATTTCTCTCTAATTTGTGTTAAATGTCTGCAATGAGATGTTATTGTACTTGTTGTATGGTTCATTTTATGCTACACCACGTGTTCTTTGTTTTGAGTCTTCCTTGTAAATAGCCTTGGCCTGTGCTTTAGCCTATGTTTTTGCGCGTACCGCTGTACCGATGTGTATACATGGGGGAAACGAGCGCCGTCAAGCCTCGACTCAGCGACTTATCTTTTTCCCCTCTTCTCAGCGACGTATCTGTGTATGCATGTCTGGAATAAAGACAGAAACTTCAATAATCTCGCGACTTCGCCACTCTCCCTGAAATTACTGTGATCAATGTGGTGGTGGCGCCAGAAGTTATCCATGGGCACCTTTAGGGTAATGGCGTATCCTTTGGCTTTAACGCCATTTCGTTTATTTGTTCAGTCCCATAATCCGAGGACGTTTGCTCGTTCGGATAGCTATATTTGAGTGGCCGCATACAAAGTATTGATGGGGAGACAGCTAGCCCAATCATTACCGAATCATCAGTCAACAAGGAAATCCAAAACAGGATATGGAAGCCAGAAGTTCGTTCTCGATGTGGGTTACTTAAGTAGTGTGAGAAATACGAACAGCCTCGTGTGCTAAATCACTCTTTTTAGGGGAACTCAAACAACGTTTATTCGACATCCGTCAACGAAACTTATGCCGTTTGGAATTCCTAATTGAAATTTTATTTTGCTTTCGCTGCACATGTTTGCTGCTTTGCCGTGAGCACCGCCGTCATCTGTCGCCTGATTTCTTGGTGTCCTTTTTTCTTTTTCCCGTCATTGCAGGTTCCGCTGAGCGTAGCCGAGGGCGTCCAAGGAGCGTGGGCGTTGCAGGCTCTTCTCGGTTTCGCAACTGCGGGTGGAACTGGCGTCGCTGGACTGCTGCTGTTGCGGCGTCCGACGGAGTGCGCGCTCAGCCGTCGTTGCCTGTGCCAGCTGTCCCTGCTGGGCGCCGGCCTGGCCATGCTGGCACTCGGAGCGCTGAACGGTTTCGCCGGCTACGCGCTGTTCGCGGCCGTGTACGGTGCCAGCGCCGGCGGAGTGGCCTACGCGCTGCGCATGCTCGTCTTCGAGCGGCTGAGGGCCAGGCACTTTGGCCGCGCCTGGGGTTTCGTCCAGTGGGCGCAGTGCCTGCCGGTTTTAGTAGGAGTGCCCGTTACCGGTATGAGCCCACTCTGCGCCTAATATACAATTCTAAAGCCCCGTTCGCAGAAAATGCGGCGTTGACCATGAGCGAAAATGATCTACCAATCACGACATGCGCCGCTTAGTTCCTTGCAGCACCACCAGATGGCGCTCGCCTCCGCACATCCGCGGCAGCGGCAGCGCCGGCCGTGCGGGAAAAAAAGAACCAGAAAGCTCGCCTTCGTACATGCGTTCGCTGCAAGCGTTTCCCGGTAAATATTACGGTTGCATAATCTGTAATTGCCGGGAAGCGTGAGAATCAGTCAGGGGCCTTCAAATGCTATCGCGTTCTATTCTTAAAGGCGAAGCTTAAGCGTCTCCCAAGTTTTTATGCCTGGAACTGACACTTCTCGACCAAACTGTGATGACGTCTAAGTGAAAAAAAAAGATTGTAACAGTACAAATAAAGACAATATACAATGCAATATACAGTAGAAAGTAGAGTGCCGAAAGAACTGCGCAGTATATGCGCAGTAGACATAACGACAATACGTGTCGACAGGCAATACTTATATGGTAGAAATAGCACAATAAATAAAGCAATCACTTCTAAATTTTCAGGACTCAGTGAGTATAGAAGCGATGACAAAGTGTATCGTAATATTTGACCACCGTAATTAGTTTAATTACGTGGAGGAAAGAAGCTCGAGAACTTGTGAAGGATCGCACAAAGAGCGATGGAACGAAAAAATGTGAGACCTAACGTTAGGAGACAGGAAGAGAGCGGTGTGGATCAGAGAACAAACCGGGATAGCCGATATTCTAGTTGACATTAAGAGGAAAAAATGGAGCTGGGCAGGCCATGTAATGCGTAGGATGGTTAACCGGTACACCATTAGAGTTACAGAATGGATACCAAGAGAAGGGAAGCGCAGTCGAGGACGGCAGAAAACTAGGTGGGGTGATGAAGTTAAGAAATTTACAGGCGCAAGTTTGAATCAGCTAGCGCAAGAGAGGGGTAATTGAAGATCGCAGGGAGAGGCCTTCGTCCTGCAGTGGACCTAAATATATAGGCTCATGATGATGTGGAGGATGTGCCATTACTCATGATGATAGGTTATGTAATTGGTGATGTTTTGGGTTAGGTTTGACAACTGCTCAAAGAAAGGGTTATTTTTTCGCTTTTCATAAAGTACGGTCACAAAGTGAACCAACTTCATGAAAGCAAAGTTTCATAAACAGGGATTCTGTGTGGCCATGAAACAAGCAAATTATAAAAGTACGGGCAGCTTTTTTCTGAAGTGCTGAAGCTTTTTTAGTTTTGACGCAGTGTTTCTCGCTCGCGTCGCAACCCGACAATACACACAGCGCCTATTCTCGGTCAACTCCCACAATAAAAGGTGAACGCTTAAGCCACGTTGTACTCCCTATAGAGCTCCCAATCTCACACCTGTAGCACCGATCCCAGCGCCCTGTTTTCTATAAATTGATCTAAGAATAATCCTTCGTGCTTTTTGCTTTTCATCCTTTCCCTATGCTTCATTTCATGAGTCCGGCCTCTTCTAACTTTTTTTGTTGTTGTTGTTTTCTGTGCTATACACCTAAGAATTCAGTATGAGCTCCGCCCACAAAACCACAGTACGCCTGCCTTCTGTGCCTCCACGCTCCTAAACTCAGTTCCCAAAATAGAGTTTCAGCTTGGTTTAACCCGGTTAGTGGTGTCATCTTGCGGCGCAGGCTTTAACCAGGGAGGATACGCAGTTTTTGTATAGTAAAGAAGCATATTCTATATATTTTTCTGCTGGTGTGGAGCGTTCGCAGCATTAAAAATGTTTCTATGGCGTTGTAGTCGGTTGTCACTACCAACGTTACTACTGCCATCCATGCTTATGGTAACCCGGTATTGCGGGATAAAAAAAAAAAGAGCAAAAAATGAAAAAAAAAAAAAAACGTCAGCGCTTGTCGTCGTCATTTCCTGTCCTTTTCCCGGTACGAGCTGTAATTCCCAGTAATTTAGTTTGTTACCAGTCTCGTGTGCTGCAGCTCACACAACACTAGTTAGCTCGGAAGCATCATACTTTCTTAGCCCTCGCACATTACCGGCGTCACCCTCGATACGTAAGTACTGAGTTCCAGCGTTAGCTTCGAAAGCGAGCTTTCACTGGTTCGAAAACATAATAGGTGTCTTATTCGTTTCTATTATTACGACGTCTATCGTAGGCAACACATCATTATTAGCTTTTTTTTTTCTTTTCTTGTTTCTACAGCGACAGCGTTGTTGAAAATAACGGGGTTTTACGTGCCAGAACCACGATCTGATTATGAGGCACGCCGTAGTGGGGACTCCGGAATAATTTCGACCACCTGGGGTTCTTTAACGTGCACATAAACCTAAGTACACGGGTGTTTTTCGCATTTGACAGCGTTGTTACGCGCCATTATTTTATTGCTGGCTTTGATGAATGAATGACTCTGCGAGTTATTTAATTCTATATAACTTTACTACTCATACGAGAGCATTTAATCTCTTCGTCGCGTAGACCTCAGCAACTTCAGCTGCGCAGACATAGCCTTCCTCGCGGAGTTCCTTTGAGGGCACTGGCCTAGAACTTTGTTCTAATAGCGAGCGATTCTTCAGTCTATCAAGCACTGTTTACATCACTTGCCTCTTTGCACTATAGCGAGAGTAGCCACAGAGATGGCGTGTCACAGCGGCGTGTGCAAGAGACTTTATCTCTATTTATATAATATACTGCATGTGGGAAATAATAGACTTCGCTGCCTGCGGCCGCCGGATGGCGTACGCGGTTAACTTCGTTTCTACAGCTCTCACTTTCCCTTTCTCTCCTCTTACGCTCCATATATCGATCCCCTCACCCCCTTTTCCTCTGTCGCGGGTAGCTAACCGGAACTACTTCTGGTTGACCTTTTCATACATCTTCATCTCTCCCTCCTTTGCTATCGCAGGTTACATCAACAAGTCGAGGCAGGATCCCAAGGCGGGCTTTTATTTCTCGGCAGCGTGCACTTTCGCCGGCGCCACGAGTCTCTTCTTTCTGCCGGACGGCCGGAGAGAGTCGGTTCGCTGCATCCACGCTCCTCAACAGCACAAGCTGATGCCCCAGCACTACCAGAACCACAACCACTCGCAAGATACCCCGTGCTGCGAGTGCCAGTGCCCTCAGCATCGGCACCCGAGTGCTAGTGAGAGCCCGAACAAGGGTAGCTTCGAGCGCGCGGACACCGCCGATACCGACGTCGTAGTGATCAAAACGACATGCGCCTGCAGCCGCAGGTCTCTGCTGTCTTATCAGAGGAGCACGTCATGGTCCACTTCGATGGAGTATCTGGATCAGCCTCCCGGTCTGGGCGGCGTGTTTGCGCCGGACGCTGACTGCCTCGACGACGAGCTGGCCGAGATTGTGCAGCGGCCGGAGCTGTTGCAGTGCATCACTGACGAGAGGCTAGTGGTAGACGTTGGTGCTCGCTGCCCGTCGTGCGGTGGTGTGGCGGCTGGACCACTGTGCGACTGCGCTCCATCGACCAGAGCCGTGGTGTCGCCTAAAAAGGCGCACGCCTCACGATGCGTCCACGAACCGCTGGTGTTCCGCTCAACCATGGCTCCTATTGAAGAAGTGACCAGCACCGTCTGATCTAATCACGTATAAGGTGTGATGTCAGTGAATACTTCTTTCGTGGGTCGACACTGCAGCTCATTAAAGTGTCCTGATTTCCATACAGCTCGGGAATTCAGGTCATACAGTCGTCGTCAAAAGTTCACGGGGTTCAGGTTCTGATTTTCAGCCCAGCGTTAGAACGCAGCTAATGAGACAGCACACAATGTTCGTTGCGCATGCACTAGTATACAGGCATCAAAACGGAAATCAGAAAACGCCACGAAAACGCGTTGGTCCCGGGTTCGATCCCCGGACCAGGACAAATTTTTCTTCAACTGCGAAACTTTATTTAACAAGAACTTATATGTGTTCCCTTCGTATAGCTTCGTGCTACATTCGGGTGGACGACAATTTTCCCTTTCATGAATCTTTCTTCACCTTGCGTGCTTCCTCAGAACACAGTAAACCTGAAATCCCGGCTGTGTGCGCATGCTCATAAAATATTAAGCTTTCTGGTGGATTCTGTGCCCCGTCAAATTTTGCCACCGATTTTGCAGGTAGAGAAGATAAACACACAGCGCCGTCCGAGTTGCCTGCATGTCCCGCGTTTCCCGTGTTGTGCGGAATCAAGCCGGTCTTGGCCTCTTTTTTTACTTAAAGCGACTTTCTACGGCGCTATTCGCCAAGCTTGTACTTCGCTTCTTCGGCTAAAGCGGTGAACTTTGAGTCCCACTGACGAAGTTGTACAACTGTCAATCCCGACCGGTCCTATAGCTCGCTCCAGAATGCCCACTTAATGTGCCATTATGTGTTCTTTTCCACTAAAGATTGGGTGAATGCCGGGGATTCCTTGGGGTCCACCCGAAGATGTGCGGATCGCTGTGGTCTCTGCTGTTGTGTACTTTTCTCACACCCCACATGCTGGGTGATCTGTTGTGAGCACTGTTTATAGAGAATCACTTATATCGTCATTTTGACCGACACTACGCGTATACATGGTGGCAACCCCACTCACGTCTTTGTACCGTAAGCGACGTACAAATATTTAACAATAATATATATGTAATGCCTGCTATTCTCTTTCACGTACGGGGTTTCTAACCTTTGTTGGAAATGTTGTGAGATAGCAAGTGAGCCGCCATTCAGACGGAACACGCTACGGGCCAAACAAACGGATAACCGCAGTCTTATCACAATATCGCGATGAAAATCCACCCCACCGAGAAGAGAAGCAGTTCATTGAGTCGTTTTGCTCGTACTGCCTTCTTGTCCTTTTTTTACGTGCCATAGCGCTGTTGGGCGCCAGACAAACACGCACACATAAATACGCGCGTGCACAGAGAAAGCGACGTTAGCAAACAACTGAAAACTGCAATCACGGTGTGTGCGACGTCTTTCAATGCGCATGTCTGTTCCTGCACTGTCACTGACGGTTTTGTTCCTGTCTTCTGTAATTGTCATGATGTTGTAACTGCATGAAGCCCCACCGATTTTGTCAATAAAGACACAAATAAAAGTTCAAGGCTAACGTTCATGTGGCTCATTCGATTGAGCGAAGCATTCTTTGCCTAAGGTCCTGCACTTTCCGATCGGTATACGTATATCTATCAATCTTACATTACATCAAATGTGGTCAGTGCAATGGCACCATCCACTCCAAAGGTAGGTGCAAGGACACCATCCCATTGTCGCTGTCATGGGCACTGAAGCAGCAGGCTCAAACTCGGTATGCCTCCCATTGATCACGTCAAACATGTCACAATTGCGTCAGGCCTACAAACAGCGTCATCCCTTGGTGATGGACGGCGTAAAAAAATCACCGCCCCTTCCACTCCGTGAAGATGGTCGAACCGCGAAGCTGTGCATTCGCGGCCGCTTGGCTGGCCCGCACGGCGCAACTTGCGGGAGATGGGACGCGTCGGCGTCCACGGGCGACGGCGTTCATAGAGCGTTCCTCACGACGTGAGCAAGTTCTCGCTGGCGCTACCGTCGGGCGGCTTCTTCCTCGGGAGTATAAGCAGTCTTAGCCCATTCTCGAAGAACAAATGCAGAGCAACAACTGGCTCCTTTTGTTTATACCCCACCGAGCCTCTCACTGACCCACTTTTCGCAAACGCTCATTGGCTGTCTGACTGACTCGCCCCCTTCTCGGCGCGGCGCAGCTGTCTGCCTCACTTTCGCCCCTCTCGCTCCTAGGTCACGTGACCAGCGTGACGCCAGCAGCACGACGTCACAGGGTCGACCAAGAACAGCTCCGATGTTAAAAAGTCAACCAGAAGCAAAACAAAAGCGGCGGTGACGTCACGCTCCTCTCCGTTTGTCCTTCGCCTTCCTTTCCCTTGACGGCCGCCGGCCGCGGTCCGCCGTCGGCCGGTGCGGCCGACCGTGCGCGCAGATGGCTGGCGCGACCGCTCAACCTCGCTGCGCGAATGTCACTAGGCGGAGCACTGGTTTCTGCGTATTATTCATGTAGCGTGCCAGTCACAGGAAGCCAAACACAAACCTTAGATTCATTTTTTATTAAACACATAAGACGTACTGCACGATAAACTAAGCTTTCATCAAGCAGAGGCACAAATAGAAACTGAGCGGAGTTCGTTTATGGTTTCCTCGACTACGCAAAAATGCTTGAATAACAAAACTTAAACACTTGCGGAACAAGATATGGCTTACCTGACGTCTTCGGGGAATAGAAAGAACCTGGAGTACACCACAGAGCCACGCAAGTGTAATGGTGCCACGACACAGCCGTCTCGTCGCTTGATCCGAGCTCCTCTACCGCACTCGTTTCGTGACACCCCGTAAAAACGGATGGTTCTGAAGTTTCGCATGGTCGGTTTTCTAGTGAAAGCAGAAATTGTCGCTAAAACCAAGGAAAATGCGCACAACACTCAGGAACACGCACAACATGCATGAATGGCTGAGCCAGAAGCGCTGAGCCTTCATCAGCCGTCGCCGCCTCACACGAAATCGACGATAAAACTCAGTTGAGGGAAAGGGAAAGCATTTTCGTTTCTTCCGCGCAACAAAAGTTGTTTTAGTTTATTATTGTATCAGTTATAAAAACACTGCCACAGCAAGCACACTTAACACATTTTAGTTTATATAATTTTATCATTTATATTTTGTTTAAACAGCCGTTCGCGGCAAGGGCGGAACGGAATTCGATAACTAAACTAGCGGTTGCTTGCTGCCGGTTAACAGAAGCCCCTAAGGAGCGAAGCAATCTTTGCACTTTGTGAGTAGCTGTCTGTGTCTTCTTGGTTTCCAGGGCATCGACATCGAGATTCATGCCATCGTCGTCGCCTTGCCAGTTTCGACGTCACCATGCCGCAGTCATCGTCGTTGTCATCGTCGCCATGGCAACATCGTCTTCACCGTACATGCCGTTGTTTACTACCTCTTTGCGAGTTTACAAACGAATTGCTGGCTACTCAGGGGCTGATCAAACAAAAATGCTAGGCAGACAAGTAAAAATCATTAGGTCATCGCCAGGCGAGACACAATCTTTATTCGTTCCACAATGTCAAGAAGGAGGTCGTGACGTCTAACTATTGTCACTTCAATTATGAATCGAAGTGGCAGGAAATATGAAAAAGTACAGGTACTGTACATAGCGATAACAACATTTGGCTTAGCGCCTGGCTGAGCGGAAAGCAAACGACGGCAGTGGTAATTTACATCCTCGTCTTTCGACTTCGCTACGGCCTTGCTGTAGCACAAAAAGAAATCACAGAACAAATATGCAGTATGAGCAGTGTAATTGAGCGCGTTAACTTCGCGTGAGGCCATCGCAGATTATGTAAAGGGCCGTCCTGATGAGCTCGCAGACAGATCATCAAAGGATGATTCGACACCATTCCAAGGCTAAATTCCGCCGATGATTCGTCTCTCCATCGAAATAGAGGTGGCGTATAGTAGAAGCCGGAGTCTCACAAGTGCGCTTGTTTGTTTGACTGTCCACAAGCGCAAGCCAGCCACGCGCTCACACAAGCACACAGCCATTATACCGTACTGGTCACTTCCTCAATAGGCGCCATAGTCGACCGGAAGATAAGTGGCTCGTGCGAGCAGCGCGGTACGTGCATCTTCTTGGGCGACACCACCACAGTTCGGTCTCTGGTATGCACGCACTCACACAGCGGTCCTGCCGTCGCCACACCGCACGCAGCGCACCCGCCGATCTCCGCGACGATCCTCTCGTCAACGACGCGTTCCGAAAGCTGAGGTCCAGCCACGACGTCGCCCACTTCGTCTTCCACGCACTCTGCATCCAGCGCGAGTCCCGCAAGCGCCGGCTGGTCGAGTAAGTCCACAGACGTGGCCCACGACATAGTCCTCTGGTAGCACAGCAACGACCTACGGCAAGTGCACGGGGTGTTGTTGGCTACCACGACGTCACCGGCTTCCGTGGGGCTGGGGCCCTCGAAGCTGCCCTTGTTCGGGCTCTCGCCGCCAACGCTCGGGTGATGGTGGTGGCAGTGGTGAACAGGCCGGACGCACTGGCGCTCGCCACAGCATGACGTGTCGTGCGAGTGGCTGCTGTCCTGACGTTGGCGCTGCTGATGCTGCGCAACGTGGTGGCACAGCAGCGACTCGACTCTGGCGGCCTCTGGCAGGAAGAAGAGGCTCGTGGCGCCCGCGAAAGTGCACGCGGCCGAGAAGTAGAAGCCCGCCTTGGGGTCCTCCTGCGACTTGCTGATGTAACCTGCGTTCGCGTGGACACCCTATCAGAACAACCGTAGCTCTGTGCGAGTTCCGTTTCTTACAAAGGTCGCCATGAACAGATAAAGAAATGCGAGCATGGGAATCCTCAACTTGAAGCGAACGTTTAGACAAAGAATTTGGCTTCGTCAGGGCAACAACTAATTTCTTTGGCAAGGGGTGCTGTACTGAACATCGTCAAATTCCGCAATATTGTCAAATTATGCTATGGTGGCATTTTGAGCCAACCAGAGAGGCCTTAGCACAAGTCTGGGCCAATCAGAGCCGACAAGATGGCAAATTCAACAACGTCCAGATGAGACCTCAAGGTTTATCAAGCTTCCTCTCCCACGATGTTGAGAAGCCCATAAGTGGCGTAAATATATAACTGGCTAATGCCATGGTGTTGGCGCTCTGTTGCAAGCCTCAAGCCTGAAATAGCTCGGGCAAAAAATGGTAAACCGCTCAACGAACTTGACGAGCTGGAAAATGAAAGAACAGCTTCACAGGTGTGGTCATACGTAGTATTGTGCAGCAGCAGACGTTTGCGCCTAAAAGAAAATCGCAGAGTGAAGCATTTCATGGTTCAAACAACTTGCAGAGGATTTAGTGCTTAACACACGATGTATGAAATACGTGAACGTTATCTGGACAAACTTCTTCACGCCCTTGGATTCGTGAAGTACAAGATATATGTAAGCATAGGTTTTCAAAAAAAGAAAAAAAAATATCGCAGATCGCTGCATTTCTTGCACGGTTTTGCAAAAGGGATGAAAATTTCAAATGAACTGTTTACAGTGTTTACAGCTCGGTTTTGGCTTTGTAGACCGCTGTGGGCTATTTTATCCATGAATTTGCCCAACAAGAAGCACATAGTGTAAAACGATTTCACCTATGCCGGAACCAATGGCAATACAACCCAGGTTTTACGAGTGAAAGTGGGAGCTAGCGCATATCGGTATATAATCGGGCAACTGAACATTTATGCCGCAACCGTGTGACCAGTGCACAGTTATTTGACAATAGAGGCGCCTGCTGATGCCTGTCGATTTTGGAAATTATGCATGGCTCCCTGTGCGCGCTTAGTCAGCGTTCTCTCTTTCCTTCTTTACCTCCGGTCGCTGGTTCATTTTCCTGCAGCGGCGGCAGCATTTCGATTGGGGCGGAATGCAACAACGCTCCTGTACCATGCTTCGAATGCATCGTAACGAGCCCCAGCTGGTGAAATTTCACTACGGCATCACTGATTACCTACTGCGCAGCTTCGGGGTCGTTAAACTCCAGAATTTGCTAAAGGGAAACTTTCTTAGCGAACCCTCGCGTACCTTGCTGACCATGGCTACTACCACTGCTCTCATGCCAAATAGCTTACACACATGCAGGCACTCATATAGAGCAGACAATCGGCTTATACCGCCATCTGCTCTACCCGTACAGATGTACCGGTTACCAACTGGGGTATCTACAGAATTACGCGGTAAAACAACGAACTGCATCTAAATATCATCAGTGCAACAAATATATGCCTTCATGCGCATAACTCCTTTATTAACGCGAAGCTTCCTACGCCTTCTTCACTGTGGTTCGACTTCTTACCGAGTAAAGTGGACCGGTTCTGGAGACAGCGCTATATTAAACATGGCTGAACCCGGAGATGGCACAACGAAAAGTGAGCCGATCCCGGACGCAGTGTAATCCGCGGTCGCGTGGATCACGTCATTCACGTGGTGAGAGTTCCCGCGTCTTGCTGATTTGCCAGCCGGCACGTAAGCGCTATGCAATAAAACGCATTGCAGAAGATGAACAGTTTTATATTATTTCATATTTCCCCGCTTCACATAGATTACAAAATGTACGTTGTATCTTTTTTTATTATTTCTTAGCCACCCTTCTCGTGTGTAAGCTACAGCAAAGTGGACGTGCGTTTGGCTGACGTCATCGGTGCGTTTCATTCCTTTGTATCTCTCTTGTTTTCACATTAGCCGGGAATTTCTCAATGATTGACAGCACCAAAGGACAGAAATTAACGTACCTGTAACGGGCACTCCTACTAAAACCGGCAGGCACTGCGCCCACTGGACGAAACCCCAGGCGCGGCCAAAGTGCCTGGCCCTCAGCCGCTCGAAGACGAGCATGCGCAGCGCGTAGGCCACTCCGCCGGCGCTGGCACCGTACACGGCCGCGAACAGCGCGTAGCCGGCGAAACCGTTCAGCGCTCCGAGTGCCAGCATGGCCAGGCCGGCGCCCAGCAGGGACAGCTGGCACAGGCAACGACGGCTGAGCGCGCACTCCGTCGGACGCCGCAACAGCAGCAATCCAGCGACGCCAGTTCCGCCCGCAGTTGCGAGACCGAGGAGGGCCTGCAGCACCCACGCTCCTTGGACGCCCTCGGCTGCGCTCAATGGTACCTGATCGGTGAAAATGGAAGAAGAAAGGTTAATAAATAGGAAAATGGCTACACGCATCAGTAAAAGTTGCCCCAGCATCAAATTACAAAAGAGGGAAAATACTTTTTACTGGAAGAAACACGAGCAACACCTAAAAATACACTAGGAAATGCACTGCTGCCCAATTTGAAGAGGATTTGTTAGGGTGAGCCACAGAGAGACGGGCGAGCGGTCTGCCTGCGCAGCGTGAGTACGGGCATGGCTCTTACGCCGTCGAGATGGGTGCTCTTTAGCAAAAGAAAAAAGGCACAAGGGCAGTTAAGGACTGCTGTGTAAGATGCAGCAGCGGATCACGAGCCGACACTTTCCACCTCGTGTAGGATTGCCCAGCACTCACGAGGCATCGACAGAGAAGCGTTCAGAAGCTTCCTGCATCGCTATACGGCCGGGAATATTGCAGCCATGGATAAGGCCAAGCGGGGATCCGGAGCACCGAAAACGTATCTTGCACTCCCTCATGGTATATCTCCAAGAAGCACAGCTGCTCATGGACTTTTAGCTGAAGTCCCATTTCACAGTATCCCATCCTTTTACCCTTGCTCCCCAGATGGTAACAACCAAGAATTAAGGGAGGTCGTACCCCTGAATAGGAAATAAAACATTTTACCAACGTTACAAGCTAATTCCTCTCAGTCATTTTCTTGACATCTCGCAAGAGCAGAGGTGAGTTTTAGATGCGAAGCAGCTTATGGCGGGGGCTTTGTCCGTCCTTCCGTCCTGCGGCGTCCCACATGGATATGGAGTAATTTTTTTTTCTTTTTCGATATGTAAATCTTTCAGGAAGTATGTTTTGGAGCGTTGAGGCAGTGTGGGCAGGTGCAGTGGCATTTTTCGAAGCTTCTACTGAGCTCTTAAGGTTGTCACCAAGATGCTATAGTGAGTGGCGTGCAACGTGGGGCGGGACACCACAAAAAGGTTTTTGTCAATGAAAACAGTACGTGTGTTAGTTATCTCGTGAGACTTATGACGCTGTCGTCATACGGGCAAATGCACAGCGAAAAAGTATTTTGTCAATGTGTGTTTGCCCGTTCGTGGCATCGCAGTAAATTTTAATACACTGATAATTGCAGACGCGAACCCTGTCTCGCAAATTCCATATGTATTTATATATATAGTGAGTCTAGAAGCCGGCGAGATCGATAAGCGCACCATCATTCATTGGCGCATAGTTATAGGATGGCAGGCTAGACCAACGGTGACACAAAATCCTGGGAAAGCGCGACAGGTACTGTTTGCGCCGTTCAGCGCACATATAAACATTAGCCCGCCCACATTTTATTGCGATAGCAATTATATGGACACTTCAACCCTATTTCTGCCGTCGCCGTCGCCGTGAGGTTCCGTATAAAGTCCAAGGGCGATAAAATCGTCGCCGCGCACCGTATGCGCGATTGAAAGCGCGCGGGGGACGCGCGCTATCACGGAGAGCGAACACACGGCGGAAAGCAAACGCGACCTTCGTCGCGCGAAAGGCCGTGGGTGTATGGGAGTGAGGGAGGCGGGGCGACGCTGTGCTGCGGCACCAAATGCGTATCTTGCAACCGGGCGCAAGGGGAACTGGCCACTCAATCTCCAACGCGAAAGCAAGAAAGCGGAAAGGCAGCGCAAGGGAGGGAGGGGGGGGGGCACCTTCTACTCTGCCAACAACTGGGCTTGTACTTTGCCGGCTTGTGGCGCTCGCCCGCACCGTCTCTTATCTCCACACGGCTCTGACCTTTGTATGCGCTGTGCATTCGCCGCTCAGTTTCCGTTTAAGCGATAGACCGCACGAACCTTCGCCCGCTGCGGCGGCTGCGGTTGCTGCCAGCGTTTTGACAGTCGTTGTCTGCGGTCATTCAGTGTGATCTATTCATGTGTGCTTGTGCGCGCTCACACCACGCTTGTTAATTCAGTTAGTAAGCGAATGTGTCCAAGTTTATGCAGCCGATAAAACTACTATCTCAACTCCGAATAGCTCACTACTAATTTGCTATCGCAATTGATGCTTCGCCTTTCGGGCGAAACAGCGAGATTTTCCAACCATAATTCAGTAAATGATGCGCTCACATTCGGCTTATGACGGTCACAAAGCCACCGTTATGTGGGCGTGAGGGCGGATAGCGTCGTACAGTCGAATTATTAAACCCCAAATGCGAACAATGTTACGTGTGAAAAGACACACACGAAAGAGGCTATTTACACTGTATTTACACTGGAACCAAACAGCCAGGCCGACACTCTCTCGCGCCAAAAGCCCAGACACACTTCATCGTCTTTATCGCGGCGGCTCGTCTCTTGAGCATCTCTCGATGATATCGTAATACTATATAGATGGTTTGCATTGACGTCATCGTGACAACACGAAAGTAACAGCACGAAGGGCGCTTCTTGCGCCGAGCGAGAAGTTGATAACAGTGATAATCCGGTGCAAAATGGTCACCTTCAAGAAGCCAAACAGTGATCTACGCGTGATGAAATAGTGCGCTGACGTCATCACGACCGCAGTGTTCGAGTACTAGCACGGTGCTAGACTTCATCCGTGACGTCAAGTTAAAACTATCCCTACGCGGCGTGTAGGTGCTTACGAG
Organism: Dermacentor silvarum; assembly: GCF_013339745.2. Taxonomy (NCBI): domain Eukaryota; kingdom Metazoa; phylum Arthropoda; class Arachnida; order Ixodida; family Ixodidae; genus Dermacentor; species Dermacentor silvarum. The sequence goes on from NC_051161.1 coordinate 17,672,174, forward strand.
GCAGAAGAAGGGGGTGTAGAGTCCAGCTGCTGCGAGAGCTGCGGTTACCATGACGACTCTCAGCGTGCGCGTACGGAGAGCGGCGAAATCGAAGAAGGGCGGCTTCTCGGTGCGCGGTCTCTTCTCCTTGATCTTGCGCCGCTGGTTCTTGAGGTGCAGGATGGCGCGACGTTGCGGGTGGTACAGGGACGCCGACCGGTAGAAGGCACCGAGCACGAAATTCAGGGACACCAGGCCCGTTGCGGCCTGAAGGCCATGGCGCCAGCCCAGGGACCTGCACTCCCAAGAAGAAGCACAAGCGCATAAGTGTACCTTTCCGGGGATTTTCGCAAACTCTGAAGCGCATAATGCATGGACGCAAAGAAATACTGAAGACACTATATAGACCAACACCAAGGCATGTTGAGAAAACACGTTTTGGTGTGCCTTCAGTGCATCAGCTTGCGTTTTGAGTGCTGCAGTGTTTTCGAAGTATCACTATACCCGCAAGCCCAACCATTCGTTTCCGGGAAAGTCATTCCATCAAGTTGGAGAACCAGGATGTTAGCAGGTAGAAGAGGGAGGTCACGAATTATATTCGACAACTCGGAAGCACAGGTACACTGATTGAGTAAATTCATGAAAGAGGCGGTTGGGCATACATTTTAAGGTAGCACGAAACACTTTTCTTCAACCGCGAAGTGCTTTTTTTTTCTGAGAAATATGTTTACGAATGTCAATTTTACTTTTCAGTTTATTAGAATATGTAACCGGATGAGCAAACTCCCCAACTGAACGTCAGTATTAACCCACGTGCTGTGTTTTTTTTTTTTTTTTTTTTTTTTTTTTTGTAATGACTTGAAAGCAGAGAGAAAAATGAACGGTGTTTGCAGAGCGGAGAGGTAAACACTGCGAACGGTCATCACTCGAGTATAAAGCCCCGCCCCAAACTGCAAAAGCACTTCTCTTATAAGCACACTAAACAGCGTACTATAGTACACGCTAGAAAACAAAAAAGCAAGACTGCTGCGTGCCCAAATAAACAATTCTGATCTTTCGCACGTGCGTGAGGAGACCTTGTGGTCAAAATGAAGCTGTATCCCCTGCGTCCACGATTAAGCAGTACTCAGAGGCTATCCCTAACACGGTAGTATAGGCGTGCCTAGCGCTTACTAGAAGCTTACAAAATGCACAATACACCTAACACGACAAAAAAAATAGTTAAAAATGAACGCGTCCACTGCAGAGCTCCGCTTAGCTAACTCTTTCAGGCCATTTCGCGTGTGTATATAGTTTCAAACCACTGCGGCACTTACTTTGTTTCAGCCTCGCCGCTGGTTGACGCCCGAGAGAATTCAGCGCTCGGGGAACCAGATAAGCGCTTTCCCTCCCGGCCGTCAACGAGTGGTCATTTTTAAAGCGCGCGGGAAGCGACGATTCCATTAGCGAGTCCGCTACGTCCGTCCGGTCCACGCCCTTATGATGCAGGAACGTGCTGCTGAAACGAATCTGATACGGCGCGGCGGGTTTCCAGAAACGCGAACATTAATATATTTTTTTTCGGCTGCAGAAAGGCTGCTGAGTGATCACGTTAACAAGGCGCTGGCTGCCGCACGCGTCGTCATGCTCTGAAGCTCAAACAACGACCGGGGGACGTGCCTGGCTGTATACACGGGGACGTTGAAGTGTGGCAACTAATGTGACACGTTTCCAGGCCACAGCGCGCATTGCCGCTGGACAGTTTGGTTCCACCAGGAGAGACTCGAGAGTTTTAAAAAGGTTGGAAGGGGTAACGGCAGCAGTTCTAAGACACCAGCTTAAGCACACAGCAGGCAGAATGCATTAACGTCCTCAAATCCGCCATATTTTTGTATAGCCAGCCCGGTGAAAAGCAGCGCTTTATCTCAATCCGCTTATATCCAGCAGCACAGCGGAAACAGTGAATATAGGACTACAAAATGGAGTAGGGTGACGTCACGTGAACACTCCCTATAAGCGTGACGTCTTATCTCTCTCTTCATCCTCTTTATGTTCTCTCTTTGTTCAGGCAAGACCGCTTGTCTCCGTGTTTCCACATTACTTGCTACTGTGTCGGCGTTCTCATGTGGGGGAAACGAGACACCGCTCTCAACGGCTTTTTTTTTTTCTTTTTTGACAGACCATGTGTTGCTCTGGGACGACAAACCACACTGATCAATCCGTTCCGTCAGAGCAAAGAACACATTTCGCTCTGTTTAATAGCGCTGCATAGTAAGCGGTGCTTCATGAACGCGCTATAAGCACCAGCTCCCCAGTGCGATTAGTAGTACAACTTACGTCACATTTCAACGACCTTTCCTTCTGGGACTTTCCTTCTGGCACGTATTGTTTTCCGAGATATCGGTTCCGTGTATATCTAATACAAAGCAGGCATATCCGTTTCGCTGCTTCTTCAACTACCTCTAGGAGCATTTCGCTATAATACAGCACATTCAGGATGGTATTCATTTGGGCAGGTTGGTACATAACTATGGGTGGGTGCACAGTGCAATAAAAAAAGGTAAAAAAGAAAACGGGACACAGCAAAAGCGACACGTCGCTACAGCGCTACAGGTCAATAATAGTCATAGACACCTATAGCACAGATGTGAGCAGAAATTGGCATCATAAGTTATGAACAACATCGCCGCACCCGAGCACCGAGTGAAAGAACGCTGCCATGGCCGCCGTGCCCAGTCCGGAACCAGCACATGCGACCACCTCAGCGCAGTGGCGGCGTCGCTTGAAGTATTGACCGAGCACCAGGCTCCCGGCGTCTCGTGCCATGCCCAGGCCCAAGCCCAGCACCAGGCCCTGGCTGAACAGGCCTTGGTGCAACTGCGATGCGAACGATGAGAATAGGCAGCCCAATGCCGCCACCAGGCCGCCCAAGACTGCCGTGAGGCGGACGCTCTTGCGTCGACACCAGGCCACGACCACTGGAGACACGAACAGCGAAGAGGCTAGTGACGCAGAGCCCAGCCATGCTGCAACGGAGAGAAAAAATTCATGAGCCCTTCCACTCTGTGAAGGTGGATGACCAGCGAAACTGTTTAGCGCACGACACAGAGGTAACACAAAATTTTGAACAAAGTTACGGACATATTTATTGTTCTGATCGGTGGTCATCGTGACGATAGGTATACGCACACACATTCGCGTATTACCCTTGTTATTAAATCTGTCCGTCACGTAAGACAATGAATGGCTCATACCCCCTTAAGCAATGGCTCTTATTCCAGTAAACGCAGCCTCCCCATTACGACGACAGAAGAGAAGTGAAATGCTACGCTGGAGTGATGAGCGGCAACGGAGCCAGCTATGGAAGAAGATCACGACGACGAACGCGTGAGCAGTGGCACGAGCGCGCTCGTGCGGTTGCGCCGAGAGGCACCAACCCTTTCCCCTTGGTCGCCTTATCAGGCGCACACTAAGTCACACACTACGTCATACATTCACAGAGACACATCGTTTTAGACACAGGTGGCCATTAAACCGAGCTCCGACGCGAGCGGCGATATGCGTTTGCTTTTGTTGTTGGCTCTTTCCCTCTTACTTTTTAGGGGGGGGGGGGGGGGGGGGAAGCTTTGCCTCGAGGACGCCATAAAATTCCGAATCCTAGCCATGGACAGCTTCGTGGTAAGATGAGACAACTAAGTAAGGTACAGCACCGGGGCGGCACATTTAAAATTGACGTCAGAGCTTGAAGTTGTCAAATATGGGTCATAAAAAGCGTTAATCAAACGAGGAACAAAACAACACAGATAATGCAATCATTGTGCTGCCTTTAGAAAGCCTGCTTTGTCCCTCTTTTGATTCACGCTTTTTATTGCGATAGCAATTATATGGACACTTCAACCGGATTTCTGCCGTCGGCGTCGCCGTCGCCGTGAGGTTCCATATAGAGAAAATCCTCGCCGCGCGCCGTATGCCTGAGCGGAAGCGTGCGGGGACGCGCGCTATCACGGAGAGCGAACGCACTTCATCTCCCACGCGCAAGCAAGGAAGCGGGAAGCCAGCGCCGGAGGGAGCGGGGGGGGGGGGGGGGGGCACTTCTACTCTGCCAACAACCGCGCTCGTCGCTCGCCCGCACCGTCTCTTATCTCCACACGGCTCTGACCTTTGTATGCGCTGTGCATTCGCCGCTCAGTTTCCGTTGAAGCGATGACCGCACGTACCTTCGCCCGCTGCGGCGTATGCGCTTGCTGCCAGCGTTTTGACAGTCGTTGTCTGCAGTCATTCAGTGTGATCTATTCATGTTTGTTTGTGCGCGCCCACACGACGCTTGTTCATTCAGTTAGTAATAGTCGGACCACATTTTCCAACGCACGCTCCACATGCAATGCTGCCCGGATCGGCAGTGCAGCGCTACAGGTGTGTCCCTTCGCACGCGCTGCCCACGGGATGCGCTTCTCATCAACACCACCGTTTCACACGCGCCTTCTCGTGGTCATCGAGTCTCTCTTCATGTCGGTCTACTTACGCCGCAGCACACCTGCATACTTAATCAGCTCATGTTTGCTACAATTCATATGGCTACCAAAGCCGCTCACCTTACTTCGTATGACATTGCTGTGTTGCTATCGTATTCATTGCTTCGCCCTTAGGGCGAAACTGTGACATTTTTTTTTTCAAGAATAATTCGCATATTTACAAAGCATATCCCGTACACGTATGTTTTGTGCAGGCGATGACAATTCCATTAGCAGGTTATCATAGGACGTCGTCCAAGCGGTACCGTACACTGCCTATAGAAGGCATCTTATTAAGTACAAAAGAGCGGACTTGAACTAAGAAATAGAACAAGGTAATACATGCGACGACATGGAACAGCCCTTGCCGTTTCGAGCGACATTCGTTTTCGCTAGGGCATGTCGTAGAAACCCGAGGTATATTCATCGATCTTCATGATGCCAGCCGCGTAGGTGCTTCAGTCATGTGGAAACGCATCACGTGACAAGGTCGGTTGTACCTGATAAAATATTACCAGGTTCAAGCATTTCGCCGTCGACGCCACAGCACGTAACGTTTGAAATCGATTCTGCCGTCCTTTGCTCAAGCGGTGCTTGTACGATACACCCACATGCAGAGTTCTAGTAAACTGCACGGTTCGGAGGAAAGATGAAAAGGAAGCGTAGTCTTGCTGCAACAACATGGCGTCGTCAAACAGATGCGGCGGCATTGCCATCAGATTTCGCTCAGGCAAAAGAGGGATTCTCTGCCTGGCCAAGGCGAACTAAACAAGATTGAAGAATGAGTAAGTTTATGTAAAAATATATAAAAATACAAAAGCAGGAAATCGCCTTAAGACGGACACGAGCAAAGGCAAGCACAACCTTCTGTTTTACATATATTCCATTTGGACAAATGATATTGCCATCAATGTAGACTGTCATATTACTGCGCACGCCGAAAAACAGACGGATGAGCAGACTTCAATTGCTTATTGGGCGATCTTCTGCCCGTGGAGAAAGTAAAGCAACGCTGAACTTGCAAGAAAGTGGTGATCACTGTCGGCGGTCGTTGAATCGAATGGCACTGCTCGAGCCAGTGGGCAAAGTACACATGCGTCGTCGTGCATGAGAGAGCAGTCGGTAATGCTCGCGTCCATTCGAGAATGTAATTTAGTATTCGTGACGCATGTACTACGAGCTGATTATGGCGAGCCCGCTTTGCTTTTGAAGAAACGACGGCAGCAGGAATGCTCGGATACGACAGGAGCGTCTTGCGCGAGGGGGAAGCATGACAACGCGATTAACAGGCAGGAGCTGACAAGAACGATAAAAAAGATAACAAAGAAAAAGTGGCAACATTTAAGATGCATCATGAAATGACTGCATATATCTCCTGAGGGCACCAATGCAGTCCCAGTATTATCACGCTGATTTATTATTCATGTTTCCCTTCGTCGCAAAGGAAGCTGTTATCGTAATCTGCTGAACTGAAATGAGGCTTTGTGCAGGTGAGCTAAAAAAACAAACAAGAAAAGGCGTAGGTCTTGTAAAAAAAAAATGGATTAGAAAATTTCATATACACATTGCAAGCTGTGTCTTACCACGTTATATTTAGTCAATTCAATGCTTGTTATTGTTACATGTACAGCTGGTCCTAAATGCAGGCTAGAACACAAACGAGGAAAACTTATACGAGGAAAATGACTTAACTACGTAGACAATATCTCTGATATTGTTTCTAGTCATACCAATGACTTCTCTTTGATGCGAGTCGGCTAAGTGAGAGCTATAAGGTCCTCTAAAAAAAAACAATCCGTCCATGATTGGCCAGCTCATTACGCGATTGCGTTGAAGAGCGAAATCCCGGTATTCGAGCGCCCGTTCAAATTTTTTTTCTCCCACCAATTTTTTTTCTGATGCTGAGATTTCAGACTTACCACCATCTGCCTAGAGCCACAAGGCTGGTTTCCCGGAAGGCTCAAGCAAAAACACACGTATCAAGGAATTCCTGGTCTGTAGAACATTTTCACTGCTTTCGGCGAAGTCAAGAAGAAGACGTTAGATCCTTGGTTGTTGTGGTATTGTGGCAGTTCTGGTACTGTGGTACAAGGTAATAAAAAAAAAAGGAACTAAGGGAACGAAGGCCTCAGTGTAAGTCTGCAGAAAATGAACGTTGGCAGTACTTGTAGTGTTTTACTTGCCTTCCGCTACTTTTATTGTTACATTGTTTCGTTTTAATAACAGAGAACAAAGAGTTAACGGGACATTCATGACAGTAAAATGAATTCTTGCTCAAGAAAAGTTTTTTCTTCTTTTTTCCCAGACAGGAATAGGCAAAGTGGAAGTAAACAGTACAGGAAGCAACCCCTGACACCGCTGCGGTTTTTGAACTGCAGTTGAGCTGAATAAAGAAATCTTCTGAGACAAAACATGCTGGCTTGCGATTATTACAAGTGCAGTGTCTCTACCGCCAGAGTTAAGCTCTTTACACAGTCTTTCCGCATCAGATAAAGATGTGTCTAGACGAAATTTGATTCGATTTTACCAAGTTTTCAGCAGACTAAAAGCATTGGCGCTGTTAACTTTATCGGCACTTAAATACGAACCTCAGCCTCTTCCTCCTCAAACGACTGCAGCTTCACTACTAAAATTTGCATGCAGTTTGAAACAGTGATACGGCGAATGCGAGTCGCTATGAACAAAATGAAGCCAAAAGAAGGCATAAAATCCCCATCGCCGACTGTAGTTTAGAAACTCAATGCGTGACTTCTTTCGACCTACTACCACGCGTGGATTCATCGGGTAGCTCGCACACCCAGGTTGTCAGAGAGCTAGATTTGTGCCCAGGCACAGACCATTTTACGACATACTTTCAAGAAAAAGAAACGCAAAATAAAAAGGCGGAAATGCTTCAGGCACGGTTTGGTTTTGTGCATGCGCGAAGTAAATTTAAAGCTGTGTGAGCGTTACAGCGGAGAAACATATCTTTTGTCACTTGTTCCACTTATTCCCCCCTTCCTGCCGAAGTGTTGCTCTTCCAGGCAGCCATAAAAGCAAGCTCATGAAAGACGCGTGTCGGACTTTGTTTTTATCTTTTTAGTGGGTTCTAATTCTTCAGCGTTTTCTTATTACTTATATATATATTTGCTAGATATACTCTTTCATCAACGCCTACATTGAAACGAGACGTTGAAGGATGTTTCGGCTTAATTTTCTGTCTTCGCATTCAAATTCAGCGGATGAAGATGTACCGGAATAGCGTCGCTTCCCGAAGATTTCTGTTCTCAGCTTACTAACAGGCATAGAATAAGACACCTAAACTTAAGACTGTTTGAAATATGAGCCGATGTCAATCAGCTCATGATACGAGCTGCACGACGTATAGTCTTAGCGGCTGATATCGCGGACAAGCTGGCTCTAATTCGGAAACCAAAAAGCCACAACTTGTATTGATGAGCAAAACGAGAACAAGGTGAAAGCAGGAGCCAACGTTTCTACAACTCGACTTGTCTTCTTCAAGGCAAGTCCACTTGTCGAAGCGTTGGCTCCCGCTTTCACCGTGTTCTCGTGTTGCTCATCGTCCTGAATTTCCATCTCCCGCATTCCCTGTGTTTTCCCTAGATAACTTGTACTGTTACTCTCTAACACTTCACATCACGTCCGAACGTTTGTAGCTCTTTTTTAAAGGAACGCTTACAAAAAAAAAAAATAGAGAGAGAGAATCTGAGCAACGGCGCAGATGCAGACATCCAGTCGACCATCATTTATCCCTCCCGTCACATAAACGATGAGGCAGTCGACGCATCCCACTTCCCACAGATTTTCCAGACTACCGTAAGCGATCGATATTGTCATACCGACAGAGCCCAGCTCAGCTTTAAGACCTCAACGGACTGCTCAGGCCACACCTCCTACGCCCGAAAGCCCAATTTTGACTCGCAACTTCGAAGAGGAGAGCATTATGCTCTTCTTACGCTGTTCACTTATTGGCTTAAGGTCTGTCAACGAATCCCTAAAAACGTTTCTTGTACAAGTGAACCAAAGATAACTAAGAAAATGTGATTAATGAACGCTTTAAGTTCCCTAACAGTAGGTCAAGTATGCCAAATTCACCTATTGTAACGGTGTAGGGTGTATTGTAACCGGAGAGCTTGGCATTAACGTTTAATCGACAAGGAGAGAGAGAGAGAGACCTAAGGACAGTAGTGACAGGGAGGTCCGAGACGCCGAATTCTGGATGGTTTGCCTCATTCGCGTGCTTTTCGCTTCCTTGAGGTAATTGTTTGATACGTAGTGTGGCATGCGCTCGAGCCGAACACTAGTGGTGGTGGTTTGTATCTTGCATGCTCACTGGGTTATGTTACCACACTTCCAGCGAGACAATGTCTCCTAGGAATGAAAGATGTGTGAAGCTTCCTTGTGGGCCTATAGTATGCTTATAAGTAAGCGCGGAGCCAGTACGCTCAAACTAACGACCAGTAAAATGACTGTGAGCTTTGCAGGAATGTAAAAGAAGGTTACCGCATATACTGGCATTCCCAGATACGACTATAGGCTGTAAAAAGACGAAGCACTGGACAAGTTCCCTTGTGCGAAAAAAATAAAGAGGCTACAGCAACTAAGTTTTACAGATGGCTGGTGGCGTACCGAGACATATATTTTAGCGCACAATCTGGAACAAGTGGTATAAAAAGGTCAGTCCATTAATCTTTAAAATGGAGCACCGAAATAGAACTGGTTTCCGACTCGGCGCTCGCGTGTGTTACCTCTGCCTTAGTTTGCCGTTCTTTTTGTGCGCTTCAGCTTAAAAATGAATCGGAACCAACTCGCCCGACTTCCATTCTTCCTGCGATTACTTTTAATGAACAAAGACAGTCCTCTGACAGAAGCAATTTTGGAAGACAACGTCGGTGTGCGAACCGATATAATAATGATGTCCGGGAAAGCGAAAGACGTCGTGTCGGTCGAAGTGACTCAATTCGAAAACAACTAACATTGTCATGTTCACCCTATACGCCGCGAGTTCATTCGCGCATGTTCTGTTTTCTACATTCATGTTTTCATTTACTTGGCCATTTGTTTGTTCAGTTCATTTATATAATTTTTTTCACTTCATTTATATGTATTTTCCAGTATGCATGGCTTGCTTTTAGTTCACCATTCTCGTATTCATTGTGCTGGTGTCTCGACGCTTCCCTACATTTGCGATTGATAGTTCGATTCGCATATTACATCGTTCCCTTCAATTGCTTGTTTTCTTTGGATGAACACTTGTGGTGCACATTTACCAAGTGTTGGTCCTTGTGTGTATTTGACAATCAAATACTGTGAAAAGATCGGCGACGAAGCTTGCCTATACATTTCCAACATTATAAAATAAATTATGCACTCAAGCATTTGGCTGTTAAACGGAAGGATCGAGGAAAATCTGGGACCACCTGGAGATCTTTAACGTGCCCCCAATGCTTTCATAGAAAAATTCGCGCTTCTGCAGCGCTTATCAACGTCCAATTGAAAGGCTCCTGAACGTATCGAGCATAACGTTCCAAACAATATACGCATCATTACACCTTCATCTAAAGCGGCTCTGCATGACTGTCGGTCGTCTTCCTAAAGACGTGGCACAAAAATAAATTAAATTCTGGTGTTTTACGTGCCAGAATTACGATCTGATTATGAGGCACGCCGTAGTGGGGGACTCCGGATTAATATGGACCACCTAGGGATCTTTAACGTGCCCCCAATGCACGGGACGCGGGCGTTTTTTCCATTTCGCCCCCATCGAAATGCGGTCGCCGGGGCGGGGATTCGATCCCGCGACCTGGTGCTTAGCAGCGCAACCCCGAAAAGAAAAAAACAAAAGGATTCTTTAAGGCGTACAAACGCTTCAACATCGGTGTTGCCGGCACATTACGTAACGATTCAAGAATGAAAATGTGAAGACGCGTATGCGCAACCACAAACGTTTAAGCGGTGCGTATCAGCAGGCGGAAAATAAACTACAAATAATCCGAGCGCACTCTTCGCAATTCTGCAGTTCCAGGCTTACACCTTGACGCGGAAGCTAAGCCTTCTTACTCAGACCCCGTTCGCCGGGAGAAGCTGCATGACCAAGATACAGGCGAGTTATTTACTATAGGGCCCGCTTCAACAAATGCGACGAATCCATTTCGTGGTGTTAACGCTGATATAAAGCCAGACACTCCTCTCTATTTTCTAAAGTACTACTGCGTTTCAGAATACGAGCTATATAGGGATACATAAACCAGCGTAGAAAGCATATCATTCTTGCAGTGGTCTCTAAGTGCATTCTTTAAAGTTCCAAGTAGAGGAGGCAAGCTTCTTTACTTTAGAAAAGACCATTCACCTCGTAAGCTGTGTTTGCAGAGGAGTCTCAGCGCCTTCGCTGAAGCAACTGTCAACGGTGCCGGCACTCTTAAGCAAACACCTCTGCTAAGTAAGAATATGGATCCACGGGGTTACTCACGTGATTTACGAGGAATTTCGTGAAGCGACACCGCACTACCCGTCTTCAGTGTAGGACGTGTTCTATGTTACCTTGTTTGCTAAGAGGGTTTTGCTTGCCCTGCTTAAAGAAACGACGAAAGATTGACGCAGATGAACGCCAGGTTGGAGCTCGATAGAAAGCCTGCTTCTGCAAGGAATGTGGCGGAGTGCAGCTATTCCTGTAGCACGCATTAGAGGTCCTCGTTGGGAAAACGGCGATCTCGAGGCTTCGGACCGCATCGACTACGCGCAAAGTGCGCTGGGCACTTACGCAAGACGCGTTTTCGCACAGCAGCTTTCCGTAAGCGATGTGCTTTGTTCGTATACTAATCTTTAGTGGTCATCGCGGAACAGGATTCAAAGTTTCTATTGTGTTTTGCTCTTTGCGTAGGCAGTCACAGATCAGTAATCACTGCGCATAATATGACGACGCAATCACACTTACTTTATTACTTCAATATAACTTATCCAATACTACTCCGCTCGTTTTATCTGTTCAAATTATGGTCGAACGGTTACTAAAACGGCGCTTAAAGCTAACCTTGAATTTCCAACTCTTGCCTCTCACCGTAAAAGCTCGAGGCTAACTTTATTTCATGAGCTATATCACCATTCGTCGCTCCACGATTAACTTGTATCTCCACCACAACATACATCGCATCGCATTGATCCCTTTCATAAAGCAGGCATAGAATATCGTCACATTAAAACTTTCTTACACTACTTTTTTTACCTCGCACATTCCTCGAATGGAATCATCTCCCCAGACAAATTGTTGCTATTAGTAATAGTAATAATTTTCGTGCAAGATTGACTAACATAGAGTAACAAGAATTTGTTAATTACTCGCCACATTCATTTTATTTTTCTTAGTACTATCCAAAATGCTGGCTCTCCCGTAATCGAGAGTAGATGTAAGCATGAAATGGCTACCATATGGCGTATTCTGCTACTTGTGGTGCCACCGCCTTCAACCACTTTTCTTCTTCCAACAGTGCAGCGCGCTCAGCGTCTGTCGCTACTTATTTCTTCTTACCGCTCACGAATCACGAACCACTGGCGTTCAGGCAACCCTGCCTCAGCGCCAAAAGATGTATGGTGCCCTCTATCTGCCTTTTGAATGTCGCTATTGAAAATTACAAATACAACTTCAGCATACTAGAAGTTGCAGCTTGAGTGATATTGTGAACAAGCATTGGAAATAAATCGGAAGCAAAATTTTTTGCAACTTGTTTGGGAATTTAATAGCGTATGTAATGCGGTCCTGTAGAAAAAACTGGGGGCCAGAGACCGCATTTTCTTAACTCTTGACTGGTTGCCCGGATGATTTCGTTTTGTTCTCGCAACGATGAGCGGATGTTCTCTTTTGCCAGTATCCGGATGCTCTCGTTTGAGTGCCCGGATAACGGCTCTGGATTTTGGCTCAGGGTCACTTGAAGGTTGCCGACAACGGGAGCTAAAAGCATTTCGCGCTTAAAACTGTACAACAAGAAAGCTGCTTATCTGTTACGCGCTGCTATTGCGCTGTTATTGCTATTGCGCTGCTATTGCTCGCGGTGCTCGAGCTAAAATTGTATAATTATTTCCTTGTATAAAATTGTATAAACAGATATTTTTACTAATTGTATTTTGTCTGTTTATCCTGCTCAACTCACTCCCCTATGCACTGCCTCCGTGTCCTGAGGGTACAAATAAATAAATAAATAAAAATATGCCAATCATATCACAGCAGAATTATTACGCAGGCTTTTACGAAGATGCTTCGTTTTCTAAAGTCCTGGATCCCTCGCACGATCAACGCCTTGCATTGTGACGTCAAGTTCAGGAACACTGCGAAACGGCGCACTGACCCGTAGCCATCGCGGCGCTCTAATGCAAAAAAAAAAAAAAAAGAAAAAAATACATAAAAAGTGAAGTGCCCGTGTGGAACGAGAAGCTAATTCAATCTAGCTCGAGCGCGACATTAGGTAAGTTCAGCGCCGTTGCTTAGTAAGAGAATTTTCTGCGTTTGACATATATCTAAACAGAGAGAGACCTGAACGCGACCTAACCCTTGCTCATATCCCTGCATGATCTACCATTGGGTACGTCTTCGTTAAAAAAAAAAAAAAAATTGCACTCCTTTTCCCACTCTATTCCAGGACAGTCCTCCTAAATCTCTCCAAGCTAATTAGCTGTTATCATGTTACCTTCTAGCATTACAGTTAGCGACTAAAGCCTGAAATAAGAATGTGTTCGTAGTTGGCAGAGGTGCTTGGCTATGTCATTTGACGACTATAGCATAGTTGCCCGCCGGAGACCATATTGCTTCCTGCATAATTTTGTATCTCTATACGATTTCTTTCCCTTTAAGAACCATTTAGTTGCTGCAGGATATCAGCATAAAGGGTGCAAAATGTGGTGTGACTATCTGCCTTCATATGCGAAAGGCACCTTTTCATGGAGATGAAAATTGTATGCTGGCTGTTCAATAAACGAGACCCAATTGTGGATATGGAACGGTTTCAATTTTTATGGAACCATTCCATATTTTTCATCATATGCCGACGTTAGACTTAAGACAAAATGTTATATCTCTCTGACAGCCCCGGCTAGCTGAACGCAAGAAAAGAGCGCAAGAGAATCTCGAAAATCTTGATTTACTGTATAGTTCTACGCATAACTATGGCGTAGGGCACGGCAGAATTTTCTTGCCTTGTTGCGTCGTTTTAGCATAGCCTAAAAGCACCGAGGCTGCATTTTTGTCATATGACACCAACTTATAGAGTCCGCCCAATGGCGTATGCTTTGACGGTAATAGGAAAGCAGAACCACCGCTCTGCCTTTTTACTAGATTCGCTCTACATTTTAACTGCTCAAACGTCCAAGAAGAAATAAAGAAGAGAAGAATATTTCGCACACACTTAGACAGAAAGTGCGTAGGCATACGCAGCCTCAGTTTGTGGCCGCGTTCATTATAGTTCCCGCTGGCTGTGCAACGAAGCACCATCATTTTTTCTGCAATTCAACACAAGCGCCGTTTCTTTACGTGCCGACTGCATAATTTTTCGTTCTCTGACCCACAGAAGGAAAAAAATAAAGTGTGAAGGCCGATTACTACCTAGTAGTCTTCTTGTTGTTGATGTCCATCAGAACTGTTTCTTATTTGAAACAATTTTCATCACTCATAGCTCTTTAACCAACAGAGAAGTACAATGGAGTAGCAGGAAGCACGTGCTTCCAGCATCTCCACTTCTTGATCCCCTGCTAAGAGTATGTATTGCTATATTCGTGTATCACAGTTGTAATTCTTTGGTTTTACCACGAGGTGAAGGGGGGGGGGGGGGGGGGGGGGGGGGGGGGGGGGGGGGGGAGGCCGTGGGGAGCTTAATCCCAAGCTTAAGTTGGTGGCTTCTCAGTCATATGGCTCAACCCACTACGGTGGGATAGGCCTTGAGCCGGGCGATAGTAGAGTAAAAATACTAAAAAGAAATTTCGTAAATTAAAAAAGAAGATAATAAAGGGATACTAATCGCACAAATTAACGTATATTATATGTAAAGGAGCTTGATTCTCTGAGCGTTGCTATTATAAATTTTAGTGGTATATATAAACAAGAGCGATTCTATTAATATTGTTAGTCATTCATTATAAGAGTTTGTTTACCTTATAAAATTAAATATGGCATCACATTTATGTTCTGTGGCTTAAGGGGCCTGTATAGAATAAAAAAAATATACGTTCACCTCCTATATCTGTTCAAAAAGACTGCAAAGAGGAAAATTGATTTTTTTTATTACTGAAATAAATTTAAAGAGATGTAGTCACCTTATAATAGGGACGGCTACTCCTTTCCAAATAATAATCAATCAATCAATCAATCATGTTTATTTAACGTGCCCAGGAACAACCCTAAGGTCTGAGTGCTGGCGCACGCATACATTACAAACCAAAAACAAGACACTCGGAGAAAAATAGTTAAAAAATAAATGAATAAAAATAAAAATTGTGAAAAGAAGAGAGTACGGACAACAAAGCGCAAAGTAAATACAAAAGAAAAAGGAGGAGAAGGGCACTTGAACAATACATGATATTATAATACAAGGCAAAGCTCGGAAAAGAACGATGACAAGGAGTTATGAAAGATATCAAGTTCACGAAAGTAAGCGTTATAAAAATTCTGTATTCTGTGGACAGTTGAGTGTTTATGATGACAGGCAGGAACATGGAAAGGTCTATGTTCTCTGGTGATCTTGCGTGGGATGCGGAACATGACACAGCTGAGAAGTTCGGGACACGTGAGGTTACCGTGAAGGAGTTTAAAGAGAAACAGAAGGTCAGCGCGATTACGTCGGTCGCGAAGTGAAGGCAACGACAATCCAACAGTGCTAGTACAGGGTGAAATGTCCAGGTTTGCAAAGCGGTGATTATATATGCTTAGAAACTTTTTTCTGGACACGATCTATAATGTCACTGTTGGATCTAGAAGAGCCATTCCAGAAGACCGACGCACATTCGAATTGAGGAAGACAGATGGTTGTGTATAGTTTGCGGAACGGTGTAGGAGACTTGAATTCCCTCGATAGTCTGCATACAGAACCAAGAGAGCGCATACCCCGCATTGCAACACGTTTAGTGTGAGCCGAAAAGTGTAAGGTTGCATCAAAAAGTACACCAAGATCATTGATCTCGCAGACCTTTACCTTATAATAATAATAATAATAATAATAATAATAATAATAATAATAATAATAATAATAATAATAATAATAATAATAATAATAATAATAATAATAATAGCCTTTATTGCGAGTTCTTTGGTACATGAATTTTTTGTGAGGTCTGCCGAAGCCTTCCAAGGGCTTGTGTGGCAGAGACCTGACAGTCGCGGCAAAATCACTTTAACAGGTTCTCGAGCATAACTAATGCTCCCAAATAAAAACTAAAGCTCTTCACCATTTTGAATAACACTTACAAACAAATTACCAAGAAAGCGCTAAACAGAGTGAAAAAGGTGCTATATGGCATTGTCAAACAAAACACATCACACTATAACATGAATAGACACTGTATTAGCACATGATCTAAAGGAAAACCGCGAGATAACATTGGTTTAAAGTCTAAACCAATCATAATGCTCACACAGACACAAATAAAGGTTAGCTTTATACGAGATTTTTATGTCCCCTTTTTTTAAGGCATTCTTTAAGCCGGATAAACTTCGTTGCTCCAGTACCGAAGTGGGGAGTTCATTAAACAAATTCGGGATATAATACTTTCGTTGCCCTTTACCATAATTAGTTCTTGTCCGAAGAACAACATATCTGGAGGGATTGCGTAGATTCATGTGTTTTTTAGCAGGTACTCGAAAATTTTCATTCCAGAAATATTGCGACACAACAACAGAAAGGAACACTTAATCAAAGTTCGGCATTTCCAGGGACCTGAACAAGTTAGCCGTATCAATGTTTGTGTTGTAGGCTACACTTTTTAGAATATATTTTAATAGGATGTTTACCTTGGCTTTCCAAAAGCTACTGCAATTAAATAAACAACAGATACCATATCTTATATGCGAATAGGCTAGCGCATGAACAATCATTTTCTTTATTTTAATAGGAGCATAGCTTCAGACGCGGTAAGGTAAGCACGCAGCTCGTCGAAGTTTTGTACAAATGGAAGTCATATGAACGTTCCATGATAAAGCATTATCAAAGCGAACTCCTAAATATTTAACACTATCAACATATTCAATCGGTGTACAGTCACAGTTCAAACAATCGGAGCCATGCAAAATGACAGGCAACGTGGCATCAATAACTTTTAAGGGATTTCTAAAACAGACTAATTGCATTTTTCGTCAGTTAACTCTTATTTCATTACTTTTACACCAGTCTATGACATTAAGTGCGTCGATTTGAAGCAGATCAACAGCCCTTTCATATTCCATGTGTCTTGAGACAAGCAAAGTGTCGTCCGCGTATTGAAAAAGAGTGCTTGACCCAATTACCTGTCCCAAGTCACACACGTATAAGTTAAATAAAAGTGGTGACAGCACTGAACCCTGTGGCACTCCTGCTATGAGGTACCGCAGTGTGCTGTGTACATCATGCAAACAAACAATTTGAGAGCGATTCAAAAAATAACTATTAAAAAATCTAGAAAATGTCCCCGAAAGCCATAGTTGTAAAGTTTACGGCATAGAATACGGTGGTTAACTAAGTCGAATACTTTTGATATATCCAAGAAGAGTCCACAAGCCACCTGATTTTGTTCAAATGTTTCGTGTAAAATGTCAGACAAAGTTTCAAAAAGTTTCTGCGTACCGCTGCCTTGTACAAAGCCGTACTGCGAGGGCGATAAAATGTTGTGCTTATGAACAAAGCTGTCCATAGCCTCCAGAACATGCCTTTCTAGCAGTTGTGCTAAAAAAGGAAGTACGGATATGGGGCGGTAGTTTTCGGGTTTTGACGCATCTCCACACTTAAATATCGGAATAACACATGCTCTCTTCATTTCATTGGGTACAACACACATATATAGAATACTGTTCAAAAAAAAAAAAAACACCGCATATCCACGGGGTGAATGATGATGAATGGGCGAAGCTCCGGAGGGAATCATCGGTAAACCGTGAATCTTCCGTGTAATTCGCCCAGTCTCGCCGCACTAAATCGAACGATTGACTTCCACCAATGACACGCGCCATATGTGACGTCATTCCTATTTTATAACAGCGCCCTTCATTATAATTGCACCATCTCCCGCTTAAGGGGACGCTAGCACAAACGCGTTAGAAACGTGCAGTACTCTCTAGTAAGGGGGAGATGCCACAGCGTCTTACGCAGCCGTTTACACATGCCGGAACGTGCACCGCGTTTGCCGACGCCATCACATGACTGCTGAGAGAGTATAACCCCCGTATTCATAAACGCTCCTCGACTTGAACTTGACTTGCCACCGCCTTCAACGCGTTTCGAACGCGCTGCCCAAGGCGGTGGCAAGTCAAGTTCAAGTCGAGGAGCGTTTATGAATACGAGGGTAAGGCGGAGAGGCCACAGCGTCTTACACCAGCTTCTTACACGGGCCGTAACGCGCTAGCACAAACGCGTTAGAAACGCGCAGTCTTTCGTTAATGTTGGGTATTTATTGTCATCGTGGTGCGTGTGTCCATGTGCGCTTCGTGGCGTAGTGGCTAGCGCCACGCGTTCGGAAGCGAGGGGTCCCTGGTTCGAGTCCGCGCTACGGACACAACTTTCGGAATTTTTTTTTTCATAAAAGTAGACGTGGCTACCTACTACTACGACGACTACTACTACTACATACTACAGAGGAGGGACAGACCCACACCCTAAGGAGCTTCGCCCCTAAAAGAATCAGCCTAGCTAGCACCGTGATATTACGTATTATATCTTCAGCTGATATTCCATCTAAGCCTTGAGCACGGCTCCTTCGTGACCGACAAAGCAATCGAAGCAAATCATCTTCAGCCATCGAAGGCAGAAGAGCTGAATCTGATACTGAACTGCTAGCTGCGATAAGGTTCGGCAGATTAAGGGGCGTTCCCATATCGGTTACCAACGAAGAAAATGATACATTGAAATTATTAGCCACCGCTTGCGATGGAGCACCGAAACCTTTTAGTATCGGGTCTAAGTAGGAGCTGGACTTAATTTCCCTAAGCTCATTCACTAGAGACCACATATTAGCTGGTTTATTTCGTGAAAAGGAAAATTGACTGCTAAAGTAGCTTCTCTTGGAACAGCGCATCATTGCTGTAACTTTGTTTCGTGCGTTTAGGTAAAGACTCTTCAATGCTTCGTCTTCTGGATGCTTTCGACATCATTTCCAGAGTTCGTCTTTCTCCTGAATGGCTTTCAATATTCGGTTATTTACGCAATGTAAATGTGTTTTTCGCTTATGTACCAAAACAGATCTTTTGCACTCTTGTTTCAGCTCAGTAAACGTGTCTACAAACATACGCACTGGTCGAACCACTATGTGCTAGAAGTGTATCCCAGTCATATTGGGAGACAAGTCTGTCAAAGCAAGCATAATCAAATATTTCTATATATTGGACATCCTTGCTTTTGACAGTATGAGCACCCGGAGATGAGATCTGGCAGCCGATATAGTAATGATCAGCCAGCCTTTTTGTTATTCGAATGGATTTAACGGTCAAAAATCAATTGAGCGAACTAAGACGTGATCGAGGCACGAGGAAACAAGGCGACCTGAGAGCACTTCTTGTCTAGTTGCTTCATTAACGACAGATTCTATGCCATAGTCTGCTAATATGTTTAAATAATGGGAAACAATCGTCGTCTCAGAGCTTAGGATATCTATGTTGATATCCCAGATAATGCACATGTTATTATAGGAAGGTAGAACGTCTAAATTTTTTTTTCAGTTCATCGAGAAATGACTGCACGTGTTCTGACGGTGGACGATACGCAGCGATTAAAGAGAGCACAGTGCCCGAACATTCCAGGAGGAATGCAAGGCTTTTAGCAACCGAAATTGAAAACGACATCGGTGTAACTAACCATTTAGTCTTAATGAAGACCGCTATTCCCCCGCCTCGTCTATCTGTTCTAGTTAAAAAATGCTTGAAAATCGTGTAGGCGGAATTGGAATAACCTATCATCTTGAGCGTTAATTTCTGTAAGAACGAGAGCATCTACTAAGCTCAAAATGTTAGTGGTGTCAACAAGAAACTGATTCCAATGTTTCCTTATACTTCTCACGTTTACATGAATAACAGAAAAAGACGGGCTATCAGTGACGTCAAAGACTGTTCCAAGTAAACAAAAATCTGGAAGGGAGTGATAGTTGACTGCCATTTTCTAAGTCATCTTATCAACGTCGGCGACCGTGGCGATACGGAGCACACGGCCTCCATATTCTTTTCGAGCAAAAATCTTGCCATTTTTAACCTACACATACTTATAGCTTTCCTTGCCTTTGGTACGAGCTTTCCAGAATAGTTCTTTGTTAGTCTGAGTCAAATTTTCGTTTAGGTACATCATGGGGTAGAGTTTTTTCTGTGCCAAGCCACGCAGTTTGCGACGTGCTCCCAGCCAAGTGTCCCGTAATGACGGGCCAGAGAACCTAGCTAGTACCGGTGGTACTTTATCCTTTCTGGCGGGTAATCAGTGGACCGCAACAACATCCCGAGGGTTGAATTCTGTCAAAGCTAGCTTCTGTGCAAGTTCTGCTATGACAGCACGCAGGTCTTCCCCTGAAGAAAATGGAAGTCCGTGGAGTTCCAGATTAGAAAGCCTGCTGTACTGCTCGTCCTTGTTGCGCTCAGCGCGAAATTGAGCTATTTCCTCAGACTGCTTTCTTAAACATTCTGTTAAAGATTCTACTTGGGTTTCAAGACCTTTTATGGCTGAATCTGATTCCTTAATCTGAGCCAGGACTGTGTCATAACCTGTTGCCAGATACTGCACAGAGCTTTGCAACTCCAGCACTGTTTCCTTCAGAGATAACACCTCATAGATCCGGGGCTTTAGTGCGAGTAACTGGTCTACCTTTTCTTTAAGGGGCAAAAGAGTAATAACCATGTCATTGATTCCCTGTAGTTGTTCCCGGAGAGAGCCCAACTGGGAGCTAGGGTCATCGGCTTCTGCAGATGCAGCCGAGTTGTGAAGTTGCCCTGAGCTGGATTCCCCCGTAGATGATCTACAGTGCTTGCATTTCCAAGTCTCCCGTTTTGAGGATCCCATTGACAGAAAAGTGCTTTCAGCAACACCCGAGCATGTTTTCCCCAAGTGAAAACCATTCTTACATTCCACACAGGACAAGAATCTGCCATCACTTGACAGCCGATTTGAACAAACCGAACAAATTGATGTCATGGCGAGGCACAAAACAAGTAAAGAATTTCGCACAAGGATCACGTCAAATATCAATATTCAGCATCGATCATGGCAGCAGTCGGCGGCGGCACACAAATTAGCTCTAGGGAAGAGTAGCTCACCTGTTTAGATGAAAATAGTTCTCGTAAGTGTTCGACAAGACTTTGCCACCGACTGCGAAGCGCTTGTGCTAGGGGGGGGGGGGGGGGGGGGCGTCTTTTATTCTTGAAAGGACGATCCCAGGCGCCACACTCCGGTAGAATCCAGAGGCAGCGGTTAGTTCAATGAATGACGTAGCCTGCCAGCAGGGACAGGTTTCGCAGATGGCCGGTTGATCCTGGGGCCGTCATTCGATCAAGTAGTCGCAGATTCCTCTTCTCAGCTGATCGGCGGCGATACAATCTTGTGCCTGTTTAGATGAAAATAGTTCTCGTAAGTGTTCGACAAGACTTTGCCGCCGACTGCGAAGCGCTTGTGCTAGGGGGGCGTCTTTTATCCTTGAAAGGACGATCCCAGGCGCCACACTCCGGTAGAATCCAGAGGCAGCGGTTAGTTCAATGAATGACGTAGCCTGCCAGCAGGGACAGGTTTCGCAGATGGCCGGTTGATCCTGGGGCCGTCATTCGATCAAGTAGTCGCAGATTCCTCTTCTCAGCTGATCGGCGGCGATACAATCTTGTGCCTGTTTAGATGAAAATAGTTCTCGTAAGTGTTCGACAAGACTTTGCCGCCGACTGCGAAGCGCTTGTGCTAGGGGGGCGTCTTTTATCCTTGAAAGGACGATCCCAGGCGCCACACTCCGGTAGAATCCAGAGGCAGCAGTTAGTTCAATGAATGACGTAGCCTGCCAGCAGGGACAGGTTTCGCAGATGGCCCGTTGATCCTGGGGCCGTCATTCGATCCAGTAGTCGCAGATTCCTATTCTCAGCTGATCGGCGGTGATACAATCTTGTGCCTGTTTAGATGAAAATAGTTCTCGTAAGTGTTCGACAAGACTTTGCCGCCGACTGCGAAGCGCTTGTGCTAGGGGGGCGTCTTTTATCCTTGAAAGGACGATCCCAGGCGCCACACTCCGGTAGAATCCATAGGCAGCAGTTAGTTCAATGAATGACGTAGCCTGCCAGCAGGGACAGGTTTCGCAGATGGCCCGTTGATCCTGGGGCCGTCATTCGATCAAGTAGTCGCAGATTCCTCTTCTCAGCTGATCGGCGGCGATACAATCTTGTGCCTGTTTAGATGAAAATAGTTCTCGTAAGTGTTCGACAAGACTTTGCCGCCGACTGCGAAGCGCTTGTGCTAGGGGGGCGTCTTTTATCCTTGAAAGGACGATCCCAGGCGCCACACTCCGGTAGAATCCAGAGGCAGCAGTTAGTTCAATGAATGACGTAGCCTGCCAGCAGGGACAGGTTTCGCAGATGGCCCGTTGATCCTGGGGCCGTCATTCGATCCAGTAGTCGCAGATTCCTATTCTCAGCTGATCGGCGGTGATACAATCTTGTGCCTGTTTAGATGAAAATAGTTCTCGTAAGTGTTCGACAAGACTTTGCCGCCGACTGCGAAGCGCTTGTGCTAGGGGGGCGTCTTTTATCCTTGAAAGGACGATCCCAGGCGCCACACTCCGGTAGAATCCAGAGGCAGCAGTTAGTTCAATGAATGACGTAGCCTGCCAGCAGGGACAGGTTTCGCAGATGGCCGGTTGATCCTGGGGCCGTCATTCGATCAAGTAGTCGCAGATTCCTCTTCTCAGCTGATCGGCGGCGATACAATCTTGTGCCTGTTTAGATGAAAATAGTTCTCGTAAGTGTTCGACAAGACTTTGCCGCCGAATGCGAAGCGCTTGTGCTAGGGGGGCGTCTTTTATCCTTGAAAGGACGATCCCAGGCGCCACACTCCGGTAGAATCCAGAGGCAGCAGTTAGTTCAATGAATGACGTAGCCTGCCAGCAGGGACAGGTTTCGCAGATGGCCCGTTGATCCTGGGGCCGTCATTCGATCAAGTAGTCGCAGATTCCTCTTCTCAGCTGATCGGCGGCGATACAATCTTGTGCCTGTTTAGATGAAAATAGTTCTCGTAAGTGTTCGACAAGACTTTGCCGCCGACTGCGAAGCGCTTGTGCTAGGGGGGCGTCTTTTATCCTTGAAAGGACGATCCCAGGCGCCACACTCCGGTAGAATCCAGAGGCAGCAGTTAGTTCAATGAATGACGTAGCCTGCCAGCACGTACAGGTTTCGCAGATGGCCGGTTGATCCTGGGGCCGTCATTCGATCAAGTAGTCGCAGATTCCTCTTCTCAGCTGATCGGCGGCGATACAATCTTGTGCCTGTTTAGATGAAAATAGTTCTCGTAAGTGTTCGACAAGACTTTGCCGCCGACTGCGAAGCGCTTGTGCTAGGGGGGCGTCTTTTATCCTTGAAAGGACGATCCCAGGCGCCACACTCCGGTAGAATCCAGAGGCAGCAGTTAGTTCAATGAATGACGTAGCCTGCCAGCAGGGACAGGTTTCGCAGATGGCCCGTTGATCCTGGGGCCGTCATTCGATCCAGTAGTCGCAGATTCCTATTCTCAGCTGATCGGCGGTGATACAATCTTGTGCCTGTTTAGATGAAAATAGTTCTCGTAAGTGTTCGACAAGACTTTGCCGCCGACTGCGAAGCGCTTGTGCTAGGGGGGCGTCTTTTATCCTTGAAAGGACGATCCCAGGCGCCACACTCCGGTAGAATCCAGAGGCAGCAGTTAGTTCAATGAATGACGTAGCCTGCCAGCAGGGACAGGTTTCGCAGATGGCCCGTTGATCCTGGGGCCGTCATTCGATCAAGTAGTCGCAGATTCCTCTTCTCAGCTGATCGGCGGCGATACAATCTTGTGCCTGTTTAGATGAAAATAGTTCTCGTAAGTGTTCGACAAGACTTTGCCGCTGACTGCGAAGCGCTTGTGCTAGGGGGGCGTCTTTTATCCTTGAAAGGACGATCCCAGGCGCCACACTCCGGTAGAATCCAGAGGCAGCAGTTAGTTCAATGAATGACGTAGCCTGCCAGCACGTACAGGTTTCGCAGATGGCCGGTTGATCCTGGGGCCGTCATTCGATCAAGTAGTCGCAGATTCCTCTTCTCAGCTGATCGGCGGCGATACAATCTTGTGCCTGTTTAGATGAAAATAGTTCTCGTAAGTGTTCGACAAGACTTTGCCGCCGACTGCGAAGCGCTTGTGCTAGGGGGGCGTCTTTTATCCTTGAAAGGACGATCCCAGGCGCCACACTCCGGTAGAATCCAGAGGCAGCAGTTAGTTCAATGAATGACGTAGCCTGCCAGCAGGGACAGGTTTCGCAGATGGCCCGTTGATCCTGGGGCCGTCATTCGATCCAGTAGTCGCAGATTCCTATTCTCAGCTGATCGGCGGTGATACAATCTTGTGCCTGTTTAGATGAAAATAGTTCTCGTAAGTGTTCGACAAGACTTTGCCGCCGACTGCGGCAAAGTCTTGTTATAATAAATAAATAAATAATAATAATAATAATAATAATAATAATAATAATAATAATACACGAGAGAGAGAGAGAGAAAGCGCAGATTCTCGCTGAAATCGCTGGAGATTGCGGGCGTTGTCGAAAGGTCCAGCAGGGCTTTCAAAGGGCCCAACCATACTGACAAATGATGTCATGACGATATAGTGGCAGCATGCATGTGCCATGTGTCAAACAGCTGGTAAAATGCTCTAAGTGTCACAACCTCACTACCCAATACTCTCATATGATATGCCATCACATGGGCTTAAGAGATACCGCATAATGTACAGGGTGTCCCAACTCTCATGCACCAATATTTAAAAATATACAAATGCAATGTAGCTGGACCTCAGGCACTTTGCGCATACACGCAAAGTGCCTTGAGTGGCCAGTCGCGCGGCAATTTTGCGTGTATTCGCGGGCTTCTTTCGGGCTTTGCGTGTATTTGCGGGCTTCTTTCACGCTCGGAAAAAAAATTTTATGTAGCACGTAGCAATACAGAAATCTGTATTGGGGTTTTTCATGTTGCTCTACAATTTTCTCATTGACACTTGTGGTCTAATTACAATATTTGAGAAGTTGTATAATTAAGATTAATTATGTAATTAGGCGAAATGCAAAAATAATCTGAGTATCTCCAAAGGACGGCAAACAACATAACGTTGATTCTGTCCAGCTACAATGCATTTTCATATTTTAAAATCTTGGTGCATGATATATGGGACACCCTCTATAGTAGAATTATTGAATGAGGAGTTATGGGGGCATACGATCTCCTAATACTGTCTTTATTCACGCGCAGGACTTACCCAGTGTTGATAAAATGGCTGACATCCAAAACAGCTCTCCTATAAAGACCGGTATAAAGAGCCTAGGCTCCTGGAAAGCGTAGTCCTCATCTTGTCTGTGAACAGGGAGCCACATGTGGCGAAGAGCGAAACGTAAGAACAACGCTTCGCGGAAAGACCAAAGAGAGAGAGAGATAACTTATTTGAGGAACAGCAGAGACATTGGCCTGAAGTAACAGATCTCTAGCCTGATACTTTGCTCAGAGGGAAGGGAAAGAGAAGAAAAAAAGCCCTATCAGGACTGATGATGAGCACAGGTAGCTGGATGTGACGGAGCGCATGGCATTGAAGAAGGACTCGGATCACCGCGAAGGGGATCACAGACGATCTCTGATTGCCAATAACTCCGCTTCTGTTGAACGCATTGAAGTACACTTTGCGGCAAAGTATTTCTGAAATAGTCTGTTTAACGTCAGGTGCATTTCCCGACTTCGATAAAAAGTGGTTCAGACCTCTTTAGGGACAATGCGTTGTTATTGAGAATATCAGCTTTACGTGATACGTTGCCGTGATGCGTGATACGTCAGGCCCAGTGCACATGCGGGTTGTATACCGCTGGCTACCACGCGGGTCACTGTGATTGCCTATCATGGCAGCGCCCACAACAGATCAGACCAAGTCAGCCCACCCGCTTCGATCAAAATTCACCCTGGTTACCTGCTCTCCGTCGTGACAGCAAGAAATTAATAGGAAAGCCAGCCATCGCTAAGTTACGCTGATGACAAAGTATTAACGATGTTCTGTCATTGTTACTGAGATGAGGTGTTCGTATTGGCGCTGCTATAGGCCTAGAGAGATGCCACCGAGTCCGGAAATTGTTTTGATATCTCTCTAATAGATGGGGTGCCACAGAATTAGCGTTAATGATGCGTTGGCGATGCGGACCGCTCTAGTAGCCTAATTACTCACTGCACCATTAATTTGATAATACTCTCAAGCACGGTGCGCGATGACTGTATGCCAGAACGTTGATCTATCGGCATGTTTACCGCGGTTCCGCAGAGTCGCGTCCATGCGCAGAAGGTCTAATGTATATAACCTATTGCGGTAACGTATCACGTATCACGCAAAGCTAAAGCTTTGCATTGTAGTTTTCGAAGACGTCGTCAATACTAGGTCACGGTTGCGACACTATACCTCCAGCTTCGCCAACAGCTGTGTGCCCATGTGTAACCGAGAGGAGAAGTGCAAAAAAAACGAAAATGAAAAAGAATTTGAACGGAAAAGTTCAAGTAATGTATACAGTACGTTAGCGCTAGCTTTCGCAGCTATCGATTCTCTTGCACTGTCTTTCGTTCAATTTCCATCGATCACTTCGGCCCGAATAAAAAAGAAAAATTGGTGCATACTACATTTACCGGCTGGCTCGCCGCAACGGTAAAACTACAAACGTTCGAGAAATGTTCTCGTACCAACAAAAAGGCTGCAGGCGTATCCGAAAAGGGCTTGGCACCAGACGCGGCCGTATCTGTATATTGATTCTGCAGTGGCGTGAATGTAACCACCTCCTATCCAAGTAGCTGCGGATGGAAGGGTTGAAGGAAATAAAGAAAGAACAAAAAACTAAACTTAGCTTTGAAGCGTAAGAAGGCAGGTAAGAACGATGCCCAGCAGGCGCTTGCCGAGAGCCCGATCTTTCTTTGGGGAGCACAAAAATGTTTGTTTCTATCGACCTACGTCAAGCAACTGCCCTTTGTACTGTTTTGGTGTGTATGTGTTTCTATTGGAAGAAGTAAAAAAGAAAAAAAAAAGTCATTAAGGCGTTAAAACAAGAAATCGCACCGGGTGAGGACGAGGAAAAATCATTTAAGAGTAAAAGAGAGCATACCACGACCGGAGGGAGTTCAACGGCTCCCTTTTCACGCGCCTTCGCACTTTTGGGAATGTTTTCACCCATGGTAGGTACCTCAGTGTCGGATACTGCAATTTCCCAGACGCTTGGGTGCACCAGCATGTGTTTAGGCTGCTTCGGTGGCCTTACGCAATGGTGAAGTTTACTGAGTATTTAGGCTCCGTACTGTAAGTACGTTACGACGTCTATACAAAAGAACAGTGAAATAATTGTATAGCTGGTGGTGTATAGTGATAACACCAATGATCCTGAGTACAGATAAATATTGGTAGCCGCGTGATGTGGTGTGTGATACGGCGGCTCTTAGCCTGTTCAAGACGACGGCATTGTTTTATGATGGCGTCGATAGTCGAGACGTTGCCGAAAACAAGCAAACTGAAAGCGTCGTCGGCGATGCCCTTTAGCACATGCGCCACTTTATCTGCTTCAGACATTGTGTCGTCAGCTTTGCGGCATAGAGCCAAAACGTCGAGGATGTATGAAACGTAGGGCTCCGTAGATGTCTGAACACGAGACGCAAGAGCCTTTCTCGCGGCAACCTTGCGCCCAATGGGGTCGCCGAACAGTTCCCGTAGCTTTTCTTTTAAACTGTCCGAACTGGTTAACTCATCTTCATGCGTTTGGTGCCACACGCGTGGGGTGCCGCCGAGATAAACGATGACATTGGCGAGCATAATCCTTGGGTCACACCTGTTATTAGCACTGACGTATTCACAGAGCTTGATCCATTCGTCAACGTCCTGTCCCTCCAGGCCAGAGAACACACCGGGGTCACGATGTTGGGCAACCGTGACGATTGGAGCAGGCGGACGAGCCGAAGCCGTTGCAGACACGGTCTCGTCACCGGGAGGCATGGTGACAAGCTAGATGTACCAACCACTTCGGAGTTCCGTGGCGAGGACGGGGATCGCAATTCTCCACCAGAATGTTACGTGTGGAAAGACACACACGAAAGAGGCTATTTGCAATATATTTACACTGGAACCAAAACCGGCAGGCCGACACCTTGCTCGAGCCAAAAGCCCAGACACACTTCATCGTCCTTCTCGCGGCGGCTCGTCTCTTGAGCATCTCTAGATGGTATCGTAATAATATGATGAACCATCAACGGCTTCTTAAATCTTTATACAAGTTTCGAACAAACGTTCATCTATCAAAACGTGACTATTGCTGCATATGTTGGATTTTTCTGCTCCATCTCGCTAGGCGTGTACTATTTCAACAATATGCAACAAAGAGTGGGGGCTTGACAATGACCCGGTGCTTAAGTGTTCGTACTGCAGCTTATAGGCCGGCATTACTTTTATCTGAAGCAGACTTCTATAACTTCGGAAATATAGTTGCTCGCACGAAACAGGATGTAAGGTGCTTATCTGCTTATGCTTGTACATAACCAAAGCAGAAATACTCGTATATCGTAACCTTTCGTTATAAGGAAATATATCGTGTATCTTGCAGCACAGAGAATCCGCATTTTTGTAAATACAAGTTTGCAAATACGATAGCCTAAGAGGAGCGGGTAACCGAAAGACTCGAGTACCATCCTGGCGATTTTTGTGCAGACATAACGAGGCACATTCGCTTCCAGTAAGTCTTCGATATGCTAACGTCAGTGGCCTTATTCGCAGTCCTTGTATACAAGTGGTCTAGTTCAAACTGCTTTGGTGATGTATTCATTGGACCGGAAAGCTGGTACAAGGTGTGCGTAATTACTGGACGAGGGGGGTTTTCGTTCCCAGCGTGCCAATACACTTTATGGTAAAACTGCACTCGAGGACACGTAAATATTTTGCATGGCCATATGCCTTATCTCCGGCGCACCACCGTGAGTCGCTACATGCGTCAAAGAACCGGAGCCGCCTTCTCAGTGATCTTGACATGAGAGCATATATAGTCGTTGAATGAGCGGTGTCGAGCTGCTGGCTTGCACGATTTGCCAACATTTTGGCGTTGGTCACTCACAAACCGTTATCGCGTGCGAATATCCTTGGCTCTTTTGGTGGATTCCACTACTCGGCAGGGTGTAGTTTATCGATGGTTGTTACTATACGGTAAGCTTTACTATAAAATATACTCATTTTTCCTTTTTGCTGGGCCTGCGAATAAAAAGATACATTGAACATTTACTTAGGCCTGCGTAATATTTAAAAAAAATGAGCATTGTTTGCACTGGAGGCGCAATGCTAAAGAGACAGCGGAGCTGATGCGCTCCTAGCTAGTTCTGGCTTTTGAGCTAGGCTAAGCACTACCAAGTCATCTCCAGCATTTTCCGAAATTTATTGATTATTGATCGACTATCGATTAGCTATTTATTGGCTATCGATTGTCTATCGATGACTGACTAAGCTTAAGTAGTCCCAACCATGCTTAACTAGACTTATATAGGCTCAGTTTCACTAGAGTTCACAGGGGTATGTGCCATTGCGCTTGGACCCTTTCTGCACTAGCGCCAGGATCGGCCCAACTTCTTTTATCCGCGACGGAAGGACTAACGGCCGGCATAAACAGCTCCGCTGTTAAAAATAATCAAAACCACTGCACTTGAACTTAAGTTTAGAAGTTACCGCACAAGGCTGTAAAACTGTGTACATTAAGAAAGGTTGCCAATATAAAAGCATAGCCATAGAGGGCCTGTTATCAGACAGCATGTCGGACTGTACGAGCCACCTAAGCGCAATTCCTGGTACTGAGGTTTAAGGGATACGGCTCGACAGGGAAACAAATACCGGCCGCCGCGGTAGTAAAGTGGTCTTGCGCTGCGTAGCTCGAAATCGCGGGTTCGATTCGGGCCGTGGCCACTGCAGGCATTTAGATGGGGATGAAACGCACGAACGCTCCTGCACTTAAATTTAGGTGCTCGTTTATTCGTAAAAATTAATCATCAGGTCACGAAAATTAATCCGGAGTCCGCCACTATACAGCGTGCCGCATATTCAGATCGTGGTTCTGGCACGTAAAACCCCAGAATTTGATTTTACTTTATTTAGAACCACAGCCGAGCGACATGATCGGAACTCGGTGTAACTATCATACTATATTCCAGGCTTTACGTTCGCAAGTGTTCTTTGCCATTGGCCGGTTGCCTTTGCTAATAATATGTACAGCAACAAGATTGGCTGGAATTAGCTCTCACGAACGAGTCTGGCGTAAGAGCTTGTTTTTTTTATTTATTTATCTTATTTTTTTGTGAATGCGGGTGCCGGTGTTTATTTATTTATTTTTACTATATTGAAAATTGCCTGTGGCAAATAGCACAGTGATAATAATCAAACTGGATTACTGGAAACAGCGGGCATTACTTTCGCTATAAGTGGGAACGCATTGACTAATTAACAAAATCCTGTTCTGTGTTTTGTGTTCGAAAAGAGGCGCGGTAAGAATGTACGACCATCTAGCCCAAATAGCCGCACTTCTTGCCAGCTGCGAGGTGCCAGCCGCTAGAGTTTCTCACAACGTGTTTAGTATAAATATTTTATAGCGTACACATTAGTTTGGAGGCACACAGACTTGGATGCGTTGTCATTAAAACGGTAGTATATATAATCCGACACTGGAATTGCTGCTTAACTTGGCAATTAAATTTTCGCGCCGATTGGTGTAGACATGTCCCTACGGAATGGCACACTGCGAAACATATCGTCATGCTGGGGGCGACAGGAATATGCTGACGAGTAGCGTGCTGCGCGACTGTGTTAAATACCGATAATGAGAGAGCTCATCGTATACGAAATTGGATACCAAATGCACGAGGCCAATGCCAGTCACAGCGCTCAGTGTGTCAAAACACGCGAACTGCATGACTGCACGTAAACAAATGCAGACGCATCAGCGAGGCCAAGTTCTGTGAGCGGAGATGTCCAGTTGCGTCCATATAGCGGGTCGCGTAGACAAATGTTCGCCTCAGCTATTTTAGGATACTGCCAATAGGATAGTACTGTTTAAGTAGCTGTTTTAGGATGGCACTTTGCGCGAATACGCGCAAAGTGCCTCGAGCAGCCAGTCGCGCGGCAATTTTGCGTGTATTCGCGGGCTTCTTTCACGGTCGAAAAAAACTCTTTTATGTAGCGCGTATTGAGCAACGGAAAGCTGTATCGGGAGTTTTCATGTTGCTCTACAATTTTCTCAATGATACCTTTAATCTAATTATTATAATTGAGAAGTTGATTAATTAATTAAGACTAATTATGTAATTAGGCGGAATGCAAGGAAAATAATCTGTCTCCAAGCGACGGCAAACACCATTACCTTGGTTGTTTCCAGCTACGTGGCATTTTCATATTTTTAATGTTTGGCTCAAGCTAAGTAGATTTCAAGATTTCATCTTATTCTGAGATGTTCTTCGTACAAGTCTGCAGAAATGGTTTGATTTAAGTTCTCCCAGTATACGATATCTGCGTGGCTTGCACCGTGTGATGACGTACAGTTTGGCGCGTGGTAGATGATAGGGCTGCATAGCTTAGAAAACTAGAACGCAAGACCAAAGTGCTGAAACAGCAGCTTCCTCAAAAGGTAATTCCAGTCAGATTATGCAGTTGAAAGGCGTCAATGAAAGAGATGATTGTCAGCCCGATCGGTATCCTCATTCGATTAGATTACCGCCTTTATAGCTTTCAGTGCGACGGGGTGTTGCTTTGCATGATGCTCCTTTTCCTGTCTTGGGCCATCACCATCTGGTGCTCACGAGACTACATACGAGGTGTTTCAGCGAACACTTTCAAACATTTTTAAAAATTGCCTGTGGCAGATAGCTCAATTCTAGTCCGTGAGCTGGTCTACTCGAAGAGGCGAACATTACTTGCACGAAAAATTGAAATGCTTAATCGAATAATTAACAAAAAGCAACCCTGTAGAGTTGCTGCGGTACTGTTAGCGCTACCGCTGCGGCTGCGCGTGCGCTGGCTGTACTGCCGTGACCCGCATGCGGTATTAACGTCTGAAAGGGGGTACAGCTGTACAGCGGCATAGCGGCAGGTGATAACGCTAAAGTGCTCGGAATGAAGGAAGCATTCTCTACAATTAGGGCGGTTACTGCGTTCGAAAAAAAAAAAAACAAACGTGCGCCACCGACGATGTCAAACGTGCGAGAGACGGCATCGCGACAACGGCAGAGCGACGTTGCAGCTGCCACACTCACGCAACGTCCGCGCATTTCTGAGCGCATCTCGTTTGCTCACTGGATCACTTGTGCGCTTGGCCAGAGTATAAGCGTAATAAGCCCCTCTTCCCATTGTTCGTAAGATTTTCAACAAAACCTCACGAAGTTCACTTTCCAGAATGTGACATCCAGCGCTAATTCCTGCGCGTCACAAATGAAACGCACTACGCAGTTGCGCATCTGAGTGCTTGCTTTTGATCAACTGTAGACAAAAAAAAAGGAAAACTCTATAAAAACAGAACAACGAGCAAACGCGAGGTGATGTGACAGCCAAACAACTGTTTCAATGTTGGGACACGCACCGTAATGCCAGAACTTTAAACGGGTTTGCTAGTTCACCTGGCGATTACGCCACGGTGATCCTTGAACATTACTGTTTTCCTCGCTTTAACTTTTCTTTCTCGTTTCCAGCTCGTTAAGCCCACCGAGGCAACACTTTAATATAATTACTTTGAGATATAACGATTGCTTACGTCACGGCATCAATTCAGGAGGAGGAACTTTAGCGTTTAGGGCGTTTACTGGAATACCATGCACTATAATCAAGGGGGCTTCAGTCTTGATCGATGACCTTCGAGGATTGATTACTACGACGGGAGCAACCTGCCGAGCAGCGTAATGGGATCACGTTCCCAGGCTGCTTTTCTCACAGTTGCGCCCATATTCTGGCTTCCCCCTTTTTTTCCGCGATCGTCGGGCGCTAATATGTGTATCCATATTATCCATGTTCCTTTCCTTTCATACATCGATATTTCCTAGCAAAGGCAAGTTATTGCCAGCATCAATATCGGACGCATCTGCCACAGAAGAGAAATTTTAATACGCATGTTTTTCTTCATAGCTTAGGTAAAGGCGCGACTGAGCACGGAGGGATTGACGAGGATTTGAGCTAAGACAAAAGCTAACACTGGGAAAATGGTAACGCTACTAGTATAAGGCAATTGATAAGGTGGTTTGAGGTTCACTACCACTAATCTGACTGCAACACCTTGGCTAACTGAGCCCTATAGTTCAAAGGGAAAAATCATCCTTTAAAACCAATTAAGGACCCATCGTGAGCCTGGCGCATGTACGCGTGATATTCATGGCAGACAGGCAGAGAGTGCCCGCTAATGTTTCTTTGTGTCCGTGCATATATCAGTGATCATACGCAGCAGGTAGATTTGCGTACATAGGTGATTATGATGCGGCGGTTATACTTGGCCACATATTCACCAAAAAGTTCTCACGCTATAGAACTGTTCGGAAGAGTAGCTGTCAGCCAATCGTAACGTTGGACATATGAGCGAAAGCTGAGGGCCGATGACAAACAGCACCTTACAAACGAAAAGCTTTGTGAATTCGTCCACTGATATCTCTTCTTGGCAGAAATGTAGCGAGAAGAGCGTTTATACCAAAGAGAACGGACAAATAAAATAGGGACACGCGGACGTTTAGCGCAAATACTATTGCCCACGGAGAAAGAACGTGTCGTTGGTTCCCTTCTTTTCATTCGACAGGACACCGGTGGCTCGGTAAATAAACAAAAGAAAAATGCATCCTGGGGGAGAAACAATGCCTGTGCGAAAATTACGGTTTAATCATTAAGCCAGGAGCGAAACGCGAGCACGGTGGAATGCCTGTCACCTGATAAGTAGCGCCAAACAATTAGGGGGGCCATATGATTTGGAAGACGGTGCGCGGTGATTTTCAATGAAGATTGGACCACGAAACTGTACATGCACCTTTGGCGAACAATAAAGAGGAGACAATTGGGAGAAACCACGCAGGAAATTTGGAAGCAAGAAGAAGACGCGTTATAATCGCCGCCCTTGACAGTCAGATGGTGCATATGGGAGCAATTGCTCTGCGGCGAAAGCGCCGAATAGAGGTTATCGCAGGATGTGCTCCTAATCTGCAACTAAACAGCTCTGCACAGCTCACTTTGCAGCAGTTGCGCTTTCCTCGTGGTTTCGGTTGCGAAGCCAACACGCGTGGACTTATAAAATAAGAAGAGGCGCAGTGAGGCACATTTCCCGCATGTCCTCGTGAATCGTAATTGCTTGTGTCAGTGCCGATGAATTCTCAAATAAATAAAAAGAAATGCTAGCGCGTAGTATGGAAAATACATCGTCAGGGGACATACATTTGCAACGACAATGGCTTCTCTAGGCCGCCAGTGGTCCAGGAGAAAAATTTGCTCCGTCGACACTTTGCCCCGCGAAAGAACGTGGGCTCGAGCGGAAATGGGCGGTGCGTCGCTGCCGCTAAATTTAACCGAACCTCATTTCCTCGGAGAGAAAAGAAGGGGGCACGTGGGGAAGGGAATCGCTTAATTTGCACAGCATTGATTTCGCATCTTCGGCTAGGAGCGACGGCCAGGGCCTGATTTATAATGCATCTGCGGGCCGGCGCAAAGACAGCGGTGAAATGCGGCGGTGGGGAGGGAGTTTCCTGGTTCCATGCAGTGCTTCTTCTTCTTCTTCCCCGCCTCCTCCTTTTATTCCGTCCTTGTCTATCGTGCGACGGAGAACGCACAATGCATTTTTTTTGGCTTTTTCATTCCTTTTTCTGATCGCGTGCCTATAGCTTGGGCCGTGGGGGAATGAACGCTCCTGGAAAGACAAGAAACACCATTCAAACCAGCGCAGAACGGCAAGCCTGCCCGGCTAAGAGGTTTTATAAAGTGAAAAGGGATTTTTGTTCCCCCCCTTAGCGGTCCATTCGGCGGTAACGAAACTGGGCAGTGCTCTATCCCCTTTTACGGGGTGCTAAATTTCGACTATTCTCACCATTTTTTCGAAGCTAGTTAACTTCAGCACGGGGATTTCGCCTCGCAGCTTCAAACTTCCGCAAGAACCAAAAATACAAGGTGGTTGACGTTGCGCGGCGAAATAAAATCACTGTAACATTTTAAGGATGGAATAAACTCGTTGTATATAACTGGGCGTTATCATGCACTGAAGTCGAAAAAAAAAATGTTTGGGGACTCTCCAGTCTAAGATTCTGACGTGTAATATTCCCGAATGTATAATTGAAGAATGAGTAAGGGGGTTTCGACAGGCTTTTCAGATACAGTATACACGGTTTGCTCATCGCACGTTAGCGTGCAGCTGAGCGAGAAGCACGAACCGTAAATGTTTGGTCGCAGTTGATGAGCTGGAAAGGGTCATGTCGTATTTCGCGCAGCTAACGTAAATGAAAAAAAATAATAATAAACAAGGATATGTGTATATGTATCCCAAATTTTGTGGGACTGTTGCGAATTCTGACTTCGACTCTTTCACGCTCAGAGCTCGCAGAATATTAAGCAACCTGCGAATCGGCAGTATAACTGTTTTCAATTTCGACGCTGTTGCTGTTTTACGATTGCTTTCTAGCACGTGTATGGTGTGTTAGTAAACATTAGGATCACAAACAAGCAATGGTTTGCACGCTGAGACATGCAGAATGGTCTATACGTATATTGCTCAGTACTGCTTAGTAAAGCTACTCCGAACGTATTATACCGTTCCCTGCTATGTAGTTCTCACTCGTTACTCGAGCATGTAGATGATGAGAGATGCCTTAATTAAACGAGACAAGATCCCATTCTTCATTGTCCAGGTTGCAACGAACACCTTTCATAAAGAAGCCTTCGACCACGCTGTTCGATAAAAAAAATAAATAAAAAATAAAGTTGGTTAAGTAGAAAGTCGCGCCTTATTTTGCTTGCGTGTAGCTCGTCATCTTACCCTCCGGCGATTCACCGGCGATTACGATACTCCCTAATGCGAAATTTGAGCGCAGTTCTATAACGCGTGTTTTCATTTCGCGATATATCGAGGCAAAGAATCTGAAAGAGACATGTAGCAGAGTCGGCGGTCGGCGGTCGTCGAAAAACTGATCTGCGGGTCAATCGCGTCCGCTTTTATAGATGACTCATCGAAGGTTCCAGAGTAATCGCTGGTGCCCGCGTGGCTTCCGGAAAAGCACTACACAATTCACGTCGCACATACAATCAGATTACAAAAAGCTTTCGTGACAACAGCCACCGCATAAAACTATCGATAACATTCGAGAAACTTCTTATACATGCAGGCGCGTCGTCAAGAGCTAACGTTTAGCATTTGTGAGCCGATGAAACGCAGTGACCAAAGAAAGATAAAAAAGTGAACAGACGACGTGCGGTACTCTGGCGCCATCTCGTAGTGGTCATCGCCGCTTGCGCGGCACTACACATTTATTCTCACGCTTTCGCCATACCCTTATCGAACACTTTCGGCCTCGCGCACTCTTCGCTTTCGCCGTTTTTTTCATCCCCCGCTGCGCTACACGTTCGCTCTTTCATCCGCTGCGCTCGTTCGCTCGGTTACGCCGGGAATGCCGGCGCTCGACGCAGGAACGGGATGCTGTGCCGCACCACGTGCCTTCGTCGAGGTGACGGGAATTTACAAATTCTAGCGGGTGAGACTGAAAGGCATATCTACTTGAAAACAATTTTGTGAATGGCACCATTTACGAGATATGCGCCGTCAAACTTGTGGTAAATATGCACTGTCGTTCCACTTAACAAAACGTCGTTTTATGCATTGAAGCACAAAAGTAACAATTCCCGAACAAAAGTTCGGGAATTAATATCTCGAAACTGGTGTTATCCTGAGAATTTCTTCCAAGTGGAGCAAAAGCCTTGCAAAATCCCCGGCTAGAATTTGTACATTGCAATATGTACCATAAGGTAATTAGTAACTAACTTAATTAACTCAAAAATTAACTAATTTAATTAATGACTTTTTGTTAATTATTCGATTAAGCATTTCAATTTTTCGTGCAAGTAATGTTCGCCTCTTCGAGTAGACCAGCTCACGGACTAGAATTGAGCTATCTGCCACAGGCAATTCTTAAAAATGTTTGAAAGTGTTCGCTGAAACACCTCGTATGTAGTCTCGTGAGCACCAGATGGTGATGGCCCAAGACAGGAAAATGAGCATCATGCAAAGCAACACCCCGTCGCACTGAAAGCTATAAAGGCGGTAATCTAATCGAATGAGGATACCAATCGGGCTGACAATCATCTCTTTCATTGACGCCTTTCAACTGCATAATCTGACTGGAATTACCTTTTGAGGAAGCTGCTGTTTCAGCACTTTGGTCTTGCGTACTAGTTTTCCAAGCTATGCAGCCCTATCATCTACCACGCGCCAAACTGTACGTCATCACACGGTGCAAGCCACGCAGATATCGTATACTGGGAGAACTTAAATCAAACCATTTCTGCAGACTTGTACGAAGAACATCTCAGAATAAGATGAAATCTTGAAGCTAATAAAGGAGTGCTCAACGGTGTCGGGCACATTACAAAGGCAGGAGGCAATAGATAAGCCATATCTTAACTGGCAACGTGTTTCAGTGCGCAACTTGTAAAATCAAGTTTTCGTTGAGGGGGGAAACTGGCATTTTACGAACTTTCAGCGTCCCGAAGTGTAAGGTAGCCAACTGGGCACGGCCTTGGTTAACCTCTCTGTATATTTACTTCTTCGTCTCTCTTTTGCAAGGTCTTGCTCTGCTTGATAGTTCTCCAGCACTGTGAAGAGCTAACCAGAATGTCAATGCGAGGCCGAATTAAATCGACAACTCGAATCTCATTAACTTGAATCGATCAAACCAGTTCAGCAGAAATCCGCAAGCTGGAAGAAGTTTCAGAAGAGGAGGAGGAGGAGGAGGAGGCATAAACGTTTAATTTCGAAACAGTATCCCGGGTGGGATACTCTAGGTGGGAGGTCTCCTCATTCCAGGAACCCTCTGGCCTTCACTGCCTCCTTGGCCCTGGCGACGAGGCGTCGTTGTTGTTCCAGGTCGTCGGAGACGAGCTTGGCCTCCCACGTTTTGATGAGGTCTTCGCGTTCTCGTATTTCGTTATAGTCTTTTGGTCTGTGCGATGCGTCTGTGTTTAGAGTTCTCGATTAATTAACAGCGGCGTTTGATAGTATGGGCAGTGCGGGATGTAATCACGCTGACAACACGTCAAGTTGCTAATTATGATCACAACGGTTACATTAAACAAGCACGGTTCAATTGTGTCCTGACACTAAGCTGCGCCGAAGCTAACGGACTAACGAGGCTAACGGGTCAAAAACAGCTGCTCATTTAATTTGTATTTGTAGTCGCTTCGCAACCTCAAGGGCTGTGAGGTTTTTTTTTTCTCTCTCTCTTTCATTTCCATACATCGGTTGATTTTCCTGTGACTGTAGAAATGTTACACTATGAGGCACACCGAGGTCGTGATTTGTCTTGATCTGGATATTTGAGCGGTTTCACTGCTGAGTTCTGCCAGCGGGAACTGTATTTTAATGCGGTAGCATTCTACAAATCGTCAGAGGGCTTCAAGCGACTGGCTATCTGACCTTATCGATTCCCCAGTGGTAATTCGCCGGCGGGCCGCCCACCGAGAGGATCTAGAGGTGCGTTCTGTTTTTTTTTCCTTTTTTTTTTATTCACGCACACCCCCAAGGCTCTTTAGAGGCATTACAAGTATAGGGGGATGAAAAAAAAAGCAATGAATGAACTTTATACATAGCACCGCAAGTAAAAATAAATAAAACATTTACGCGAAACAGATGTACTGATAAAGCATAAAAACAGTCAGACAAGGAATATGAGCACATTAACAGAAAAAAAAATATTTTTTAACATGAAATACAAAATGAAAAAAAAAAAATACACGCCATCAAAACAATATAACGTATCAGTATGCCTCCATCATTTTAGTTTAGTACCAAATGCATCGTGAATGTTCCCGAAAGCTGTTTTAGGTGGCAGTTTATTTGAATGGTAAATGGCATGGAATAGTGGTGATTGATGACTGAGCGCCTGTGCCTGGAGTGATTGCGTGGATAGGTGTGTGCATGCGTACGTGTGTGTTTTTGTGCTCTAATTTGTTTTACCGTAATGAGTTACCAACTAGCCCAACAGCAAGCTCTGCTATGATCCGTAAGTTTAGTACAGGCGAACTTCGGCTTTACATTAAAGGTGATCTAATCGGGGGAAAACGTCAAGGACAGCTTTTATTTGGGCTTCTGTGAATTCCAAGAGATTGTGATAAAGTCGGTGAAAAGAGAAAGCTGTATAAGCAGTCTTCGTCTGTCGAACGAAGATCAATTTAGAGAAAATTCAATGAGAGTTACGCTGAAGTAACGAGAATATTCTTTCGTTACAAATCTAGCAGTCTTATTCTGTAGCGATTCGGGTTTGTTGGTATGGTATTCTTGATGCGAATTCCAAATGATAGCGGCATATTCAAGTTGCGGTCTAACTAAAGTAATGTATGCTAGAAGGTTTCGTCGCTTGGTTTGCGGAGTACAGGTGACGCCTGACAAAACCGAGGATTTTGGACGCTTTGCTACCTAGGTAATTAATGTACTGGCTGCCATGTCACGTCTGAAGAAATGTCTACGCCGAGATGTTTTACTGTGAACTTGATGTTTTACTTGAATGGCCGCGTTATTATTAGTGTAAAAGCAAGTTTGGGGTATACTGGTCGTGGTAAATGTCATGGCTCTTGTTTTGGAGATGTTTATCCCCATCTGCCATTTTTCTCATCACTTAGTAATTTAATCAAGGTCCTATTGCAGGAATTAGTATCATCAGGATTATTAATATCTCTGTAAATAACACAGTCGTCTGCAAGTAACCTGACAATGGAAGTAGGGTTATTGCTTTTGTCATTAATCGAAATGAGGAACAGAGCTGGCCCAAGCACCGATCCCTGAGGCACACCAGGTTTTACAGTAGTTAGTGCGGAGCAAGATCCATTTGGCAGAAACAAATTACTGTCGGTTATCTAGAAAATTAACGATCCAGTTCATCACATTCCTGCTTATGTTATTAGCAATTTTCACTATAAGAAGATTATGAGCCACCTTATCAAGCGCTTTTGCTAAGTCGATGAATACAGCGCATATTGTAATTAAGTTATGTACAGCGTCGTGAAGGTTAGCTTCAGTTAAATAACTGTCACTCGGGGGAACGTCCATGCAAGAACCCGTGCTGGTTTGGGAAAAAGAAATTGTGCTGATCCAAGTACTTCATTATTGCGGATGAAATTATGTGTTCAAGTATTTTACAGTGTATTCTTGTTAAGGCGATGGGCCCTCCGTCATATATGAAGACAGAAGTGTCTCCAGATGTAAATATGTGTATAAAACGATCAATTTTTTATGTATCAGGCACGCAACCTGCGTCAATAGACTGCTGAAATACTGCAGTGAAAATGCAAGCTATTACTGCTTTGGTTAGCTTGAGCAGTTAGGGGCATATACCGCCAGGACAAGGAGCTGAATTATTTGGCAAATAGTCAAGAGCTAGTTCTATTCCTTCTTGCATAACCAGAATGTCGTCCTTGGTGCCATTTAAGCCGTGTATCCCAGCTAACGTTAGCCAAGCTGTTAAAAAAAAGATTAAAACATCACGGTGCAAGATACGATTAGAAAACTAACAGTGTTCGGTTGTCAGACCTTTTACTGCTGAACACTGCAGGTTATATAATCGTGTCTTGCATCGTGATTTTTTTAATCTTTTTTTTTTTATTTGAACAGCTTGGCTAAGGTTACCTAGGCCACCCTAAAGAAAGTGCATGGCGCACCTAGGGGGATTGAAATTTCGTCGGTAAACACTGAGCTAAATAATAAATTGAATTCTGTTGCGACAAGCGACGGCAAAATAACCTCACCATTCTTTACTGTAGGTTAAGACTGGTTGAAGGGGGCTTAGGGTTGATTACTTTTGAGAATTTTTGAGAATTCAACTTGTAATAACGATTCATGCTCAATTTGAAAAAATCAGTTACCTTGGCAAAACAGAAAGTCAGCGCATGCATTTATGCACAACATAGT
This sequence comes from Dermacentor silvarum, assembly GCF_013339745.2. Taxonomy (NCBI): domain Eukaryota; kingdom Metazoa; phylum Arthropoda; class Arachnida; order Ixodida; family Ixodidae; genus Dermacentor; species Dermacentor silvarum. Next base: position 17,713,180 of record NC_051161.1, read on the forward strand.
CAACTTGTTAGCGTTTTCTCATCAGCAAGCAACACATCACCAAAGAACTCCTGCAGGACCGGATTTTATAACACATAATATGATACGGAATCTTGGGTCAACAGGCACCAGAGCGCTTTTCTCAGTCTTGAATGACTCGTAGGTGAGTGCAGTTGTGCCCAGCTAGGGAAAGACAGTTCGAGTAACTCCCATACTAAAGCTGGAAAAAACACTTTTATGTACAGACTCGTTCCGTTCTATTAATCTGACCAGCTAAAAATATAAAGTAATGAAAAAGATGATAGACGCCAGGCTTCAGTGGTAGTGTGATAAAACAGAAGTGCTGCTTCAATCCATGACAGGTTTTCACTAGTGACGCTTTACAATAGATGCTATTCTAGACATTGTAACGTGTGTGGAACATGAACGCGGCTGAGGAAATGTAGCTGTCTTTTTAGACAGCTACATTTTAGACAGCGAGCATTTTATACTGCCAGCCTCATTCATATACTGGTGAGACTTTCAGAAATTGGTATACACGGAAGGTACTGCGATAGATTAACTTTTTAAGATACAGCGAAGTATTTATGTAGACTACGGAAGCAAATTCTCGGATCATGAGGTCACTCAGGGAGTACTGCAGGGTAGTGTCCTAAGTCATTTCTTTAACTGCGTCATGGCGGACTTACCTTGACAATTAGCATCTAGGTTGCACTGTTCTTTTTACGCAGATTATGTCTGCATTTGGGCCTCTGGCTCACACGTAGATGACCTCCAGAAGGTTTTACAAGAAGGGTAAATAAGGTTAACAACTTCTTGAAAGAAAGGTGGATGTCCTTGTCCCATGCGAGAACTGCAATATTGCCTTTCACGCGAAAGAAATTAAGCAGGTTCCACCTTTACTTAGAAGGAAATCCATTTAACAATGTAAAACAACATAGAATTGTTGGTGTAACTTATTGACCCTTTTCGCGGAGCAGTTCGTTCTTGAGAAATGAGATGGCCCTTACGGCGGCGCGCCATACATCTCCTCAGCGACCACGCACGAATACGAAACCACTACGACGTACCGCTTTTTATACCTTGCTTCTGTGCGATCAGCTGTCGGAAATGCAACTGAGTTTTCGTTAACGCACTGTGCTCCATTTATGCTGGTTTGAGTCATGTGGATTGATGAAGTGTGCAGTAGTTGGCTGCAAAAATAGTCACTGGCATATTAGGAATGTAATGAAAATGTGGGGGCCAAGTTCACGGACCGCTGCAGCAACTGTCCGTACATGTTTTCGGCACTTCGAGATGCACGCGGCTTTCGTCGAGGATACACACATTTGCTCATCCTCCAGCGTTATGCTGCTAACCTTCAAAGAAAGGGCTTCAGCCCCGGTACGTCGGCAAGAGTGAGTACCGCTCGTTAAACAATGATAACGGGAGTAGCGCCGCTTTCTGTCATAGTAGGTTTCGGGCACAGTATCTACACACATCTACCCCAACCAGCACGGAAACTTACAGCAACTCTTTCGCCAACGTGTCAAGAACAAGTGAATGGGCGAACACTTGAATATATGTGCACTGTATACGCACAATAAGTGACGGTACTACACCGATAGTGCACGAATGGTCGAAGCTGAATGTTTCGTGACGGTCCACAAGAGTAAGCGAGTTACTAGCCATAATACGCGTTTGCTGCAAGGTATTACAATGTGCAGAACAGCTACTTTTGAAGCCTTGTGTGCAGCAAGAACAAATCTAACGGAACTGAGCACACGCACGAGCGATTAGGCAGAAAATGATCAGATAGTGACCGCACCGAGGAACCTTACTGAGTCAGAAACGTGACAAGCCGCTGCTTCAAAATATTTGCCAAATAAAGACCGAAGACCAATACACCATAATCCTGATTCAATTCATGAGCGGGAAGTTTGGATAGCTTCGAATACATATTTAGCCCCGCTTTTAGAGCAAGCACCATATACACTGCTCGCGCCGTTTGGACATAGCTTAATTATCTCCGAAAGTGCTTTTGCATGTTCTCTGAAACTGCGGCCAAAGCTTTGTGTCGTCCACCCAGTCACCGTCTACGACATCTCCCGAAACAGAGGTTTGGTAAGCCGCACCGGCGTCATACACATCTATTGTAAACGCGGAGGCAACGGAGTCAGTTGAGGCAAGCAATGGACACGTCACCACGTGATCAAACATGGCAGCGCCCACGGGATCGCCGCGAAAAGGGTCAATAGATCAACAATGACCGTGGGCTCCTCATATGTCACTTGAAGAACAAAATTTAGCGTAGCTTGCACAGGACGCTCAATGCTAAAGAGACAGCTCAGCTGATGGGCACCTAGCTAGTCCTGGCTTTTGGGCTAGGCTAAGCACTACCAAGTCATCCCCAGCATTTACCAGAATTTATTGATTATTGATCGATTATCGATCAGCTATTGATTGGCTATCGATAAGCTATCGCAATGTATTGGCGACGTATTTGGGCTAGGCTGAGCACTACCAAGTCATCCCCAGCATTTTCCTGAATTTATTGATTATTGATTAATTATTGATTAGATATTGATTGGCTATCGATTGGCTATCGCCGACTAAGCGTAAGTAGTCCCAACCATGCTTAGCTAGACTTAGCCAGGCTCAGCTTCGCTAGTTCACAGAGGTATGTGCCATTGCGCTTGGACAATTTCTGCACTGCCGCCAGGATCGGCCCACATTTTTTTCCGACGACGGACGGAATAACGGCCGGCTTAAACAGCTTCGCTGTTTTAAAGGAACACACACACACACACACACACACACACACACACACACAGACACACACACACAGACACACACACACACAGACACACAACACACACACACACAACACACACACACACACACACACACACACACACACACACACACACACACACACACACACACACACACACACACACACACACACACACACACCACACACACACACACACACACACACACACACACACACACACACACACACAACTACAATCAACAGACCAGGCAGACTTGCAGGTGCGGCATGGGATGGGCCAGTGTCATCAATGATGCAGGTTCATAGAGCTATCGTATAACAAAAGATATGATGTTCTGCCCCCGTTCACACGGCATTTCCCGTACCTCGGAGGAGCGACACCAGAGGTTACTAGCGAGGAGTCTCCGAATGTGTTTGAGTGTTCCTCGTGCAGCCTCCAGTGCTCTTCTCATTACGGAGAAACGGCAGCCCCTCTTTCCCATTTCCCATCTGTTCCGCCTTATTAACTCGACAAACATTCTGTTGCAATAAAATTATGAAATAGACACATGTACCATTCACAGTGTTCTGCAAGAGCCTTTGCTCTGTTCTCAAGCCTTTGCTCGTGTTCTGCAAGAGCACAACCGTCGTCTTGAGACAGTCCTCACGTGCCTTGAGAGGGCTGCGCTTACCTCGAATTCGAGAAAGTGTCATTTTGGTGATCGAGAAACACTCGTTCTTGGTCACCTTATGGATAAGAACGGTATTCGACCCGACATATAAGGTCGCTGCGGTCAGCACTTTTACGCCACCGCAGTCACTACGAGATATACGGCGCTTTTTGGGCCTGTGCGCTTATTCCCGGTGTTTTGTTCTCAAGTTTGCTGACGTGGCTTACCCCCTCACTGGCCTGCTTAACAAAGACGTCCCTTACCACATGACAAAATAATGCGAGTGTTGGTTTTCGCAATTGAAGCTTATGCTTACTTCAGGACCCATCCTTCGCCATTTTGACGCATCAGCTCCAACTGAGGTATACACTCACGTCAATGGAATTATTCTCGATGCAGTCTTAGTGCAGCGTCACGGCACTGTTGAACATGTCGTTGCCTACGCCAGCCGTTGTTTAAGTAAAGCTGAACGCAACTATGCACCGTAACAGAGCAAGAGTGTCTTGCGATCGCGTTCGCTTTGCACAAGTTTCCCCATAACATCTGTGACCGTCGAGTCTCTGTCGTCACAGATCATCACTCACTCTGTTGGCTCACTGGTATCCGTGATCCTGCCGGCCGTATTGCTCGCTGAGCCCTACGCTTACAAGAATATGGCTTTGAAGTGTGCTTCATGAGTGGCCGTCATCATGCGGACGCTGAATGTATATGGCGGTTTCCCCTTCCCACAACAGAGTGAGACGCCGACAATTTCGACGAACATCTGGCCGCTCATGACTTGCAGTTTCCAGATTTTGACACCTTCCGCGCAGAACAATGTAACGACCGCACTTTGGCTTCTTTCTTCCTATCCGCTGCCGAGAAGTCGCATCTGTGCCTCTTTGTTATACAAAACGACCTTCTCGGTAAGCAGTATTTCTCCGGAGAAGGCACCCGTCTACTTCTGGTTGCAAGTAGAAATTTGCGATAGGACGTCCTCCGAATCATGCATGACGACCAGTCATCCGGCCATATAAGTTTTGCCAAGACATTGCACCACACTCAGGAACGATTTTACTGACCAAGAATGCGTGCGTGCGTGCGTGCGTGCGTGCGTGCGTGCGTACGTACGTACGTACATACATACATACATACATCTCCAATTGTGAGCAATGCTAACGCTACAAACGTCCCACTAGTGCCCGTCGGGACTTCCCCATCCCATCCCGAATTTTTAGTTCTCCATTTGATATTGTTGGTGTTGATTTCTTAGGCCCTTTTCCGCGATCAGTCAACGATAACCACTGGAGTATTGTCTGTACCGACCACTTGACTCGTTATGTAGAAACGGCAGCGATCTCTACAGCAACCCCGGCTCACGTTCGGGACTTTTTTTGCTACGGTTCATTATTTTGCGGCATGGGTCCCCTGGGGTCATAATCAGTGATCGTGGCCGCCAATTTGTCGCCGATGTAGTTAGGAGCTGCCCTGCCTTTCTGCTTCGCAGTTTCGGCATGCCACTTCGTACCATCCAGAGACGAACCGTCTCACTCAGCGCACTAACAGCCCTTTCATCAACGTGCTTTCCCTGTATGTTGACTCTAAGTAGAAGAACTGGTATGCTATCCTGTCTTTTATGACCTATGCCTACAATACTGCGCTGCATGAGATCACCGGTTTTAGGCCCTTTCACTATCTCTACGTGCGCTAACCCCGCACTATACTCCTGACATAATGTTTCCGTTTTTAGGGGCGAAGCTCCTTATAGCGGCACCCGTTCCGTCCCCGTCGTAGTAGTAGTAGTAGTGTGTAACCAGTCTGAGAAAAATGAGAAAAAAATTCTGAAGTTGTGTCCGTAGCGCGGAATCGAACCAGGGACCCCTCGCTTCCGAGCGCGCGGCGTTAGCCCACTACGCCACGAAGCGGACATGGACAAACGCACCACGATGGCTATAAATACCCAACATTAACGAAAGGCCGCGTTTCTAGCGCGTTTCTAACGCGTTTGTGCTAGCGCGTTACGGCCCGTGTAAGAAGCTGGTGTAAGACGCTGTGGCCTCTCCACCTTACCTTCAACGCGTTTCGAACGTGCTGCCCAAAGCGGTGGCAAGTCAAGTTCAAGTCGAGGAGCGTTTATGAATACGGGGGGTATACTCTCTCAGCAGTCATGTGATGGCGTCGGCAAACGCGGTGCACGTTCCGGCATGTGTAAATGGCTGCGTAAGACGCTGTGGCCACTCCCCCTTACTAGAGAGTACTGCACGTTTCTAACGCGTTTGTGCTAACGTCCCCTTAAGCGGGAGATCCGATGATTCCCTCCGGAGCTTCGCCCACTCATCATCATTCACCTCGTGGATCTGCTGTCATTTTTTGAGCAGGACCAACCTCCTCTCGCTGAGACACTCTGTCGTGAACCATTTTTGTGCATCTTGTCTCGATGTTATAAACCGAACTGCTGACACGACAGCAAACAGTTCGGTTGTAGTAGATGAGCACGAGATCGCGGGATCGAATCCCGGCCGCGGCGGCGGCATTTCGATGAAGGCGAAATGGAAAAACGCCCGTGTGCTTGCGTTGTAGTGCACGTTAAAGAACTCCAGGTGGTCAATATTAATCCATTGCCCTCCACTACGGTGTGCCTCATAATCAGAACTGGTTTTGGTACATAAAACCCCAGAAAGAAGAAGAAGAAGGACAGGACAGAGCACAGACTACGCAACTTCCGGAAACGACAGGAAGCCTTTATATAGGCAACCTAATCACATGCGCCACCCGAATGCGCAAAAACTAGACAATTAATCTGCCGCCCCAAACACGACGTATGCACAGTATCTTTCACTGGGGAAAAACATACGACAGGAATACCTCATCCTCATGGCCATAAAAAAAAAAAAAAAAAAAAAAAAAAACTAGCAAGAACAACACATGCACAGATACACGTCGCACACTTTGTGAATGAATGTCTCGTGACTGTTGTCACGCTGCGATATGTCTGGCAAACTCACCGGCTGCAATTCATAAATTGGCATATGTGCTGTAATGTAACTAATTAGGACGTTAATTAGTGGATTTTTGTTAATTAGTTGGACATGTGTTTCGATTTCTCGTGTTAGTAATGTCCGCCTTTTCGAATAATCCAGCTCAAGGACAGTGTTCGCCGCTATCGTTGTGCTTCGAGTGAAACTTGCTTTTGTGGGCACAGGTTCGCCCAATGATGATGATGAAAATGTATTTATTGTAGGATGGCTCGAATAATAAGTCACAATAAAAAGTTGTAGGATGGCCCAATAAAAAGTCCGTTTCGTCATTCACAGTTTTGCGACTGTTTTCTTCAACGTCACTACTACGTGACAATATGCTATCTGCCACAGGCGAGTTTTAAAAATTCCGTAAAACTTAAAAAAGGATCGCCCCGTATATCAATATAAGTCGGCACTGTATGCACTTTTCTCTATTGTGACAGTATGTGTATCTGTACTGACACTTAAGTACTGTGTCATTTTATGTTTCATTTTATAATGTCTTTGTTACCTTTGTGATATGGCGTGATGCATTTCTATATCACCCATGTGAAAATGAATTGCCGGCGCCATCTTTTGGCGCCAACGTCACTTTATTTATTCACGTCAATAACACACACACACACAAAAAAGGCAGTGGAAAAGCTCCAGCGTCGTATAGTTGTCCCGTCGCAGTTGTCAACGTCGTCGCCATCATGCCGCCGTCTCATTCGTCACGGAATCGCAGTCGTCACATCCTCATCGTCATACCACCGCAATCGTCGTGATTGTCGCTTTCGTCAAGGCGTCTTAGTCGTTATGCCACCGTCGTCGTCGTCGTCTTCGTCTTATAAAAAAAATCAAACGTGGTCTCCCCCATTATCACGATGATAGTCTCTCCATCTTCCCGTATTTCGGCACTGCGCCCTTTGCCCGGCGCGGTCCCGACAGGATGACGTTGTCCAGAGTCGAGGCACATTTTTTGTTGTCCTTGGCGTGCGTTAACTGCAAGCATCCGCAACCTCTCTTCCTTTTTCTCCTACTTCTTGCACGTGTGCGCGGAAAATATAATTTTGCAGCGACCTGCTTTGCGGAACTCCTGCGGCGCCCAGTTTCTTTTGTGCTCAAATCGCAGCCCGGAATTTCTCAACAGAATGCTTTTAAATAGAGGAATAATGAATAGAAAGTTAACCCTAGATGAAAAAAAAAAAAAGAGCGTTGTACGAGAAGGGAAGACAAAGGGAGATCTGGCGGTCTTTCGCTGAAAACCGCGAAATGAAAGGACACGTGCCAGCCTGTCGACATGTTTTGATTCATCCGGTATGTTTCCTTTTTGTGTTTGCGTATGTTTCCGCGAGTGCATTTCGTTCGTGGAATCGTAACATATCTCCTATAGGCGCAAAATAAAAAGGGAGCGAATAATTTAGTCAGCGCACTTGCGCGGCGCTGACTATAACGCGCGCGCGTGAAGTTGATATCATCGGTATGTAATATCCGTTCTGAGATCGCGTGGCTGCACTGTGGTGTCGAATTTGTTTGCACGTGCATGATTAAAAAGAGCAGTGGCAGGCAAGCGTTAAACAGAAGGGGTGCCTTACTTGAAATGTCTTTTTTTTATTATTCTCTGTTTTTTTCTTCTAGATGTTGGTGTACATTGCGCTCATTCTCATTAAAATGGGCATCGTTAATGGAGGTAGTGAGTAAAAGAAGAGTGAGATGAACTCTAACTGTTTTTAATAATACGCCTTCCTGTCCGCGGAATAAGCCAAGTAACCGCTTAGTTTCTAAACATAAACTTAGTTTCGAAGTACTAAATATGCGCGAAGCAGTTGCTAAACATTTTCATTTTTGAAAAATTTTAATTTTATTGTAGGCGTCACTTGATGCGACTTCATGCTTGACTTTCTATGCGATGACATTGAATGACTGCTGCCTTCGAATGTGACCTTTATGTAGATGAGCTTGCGTAGGTGAAAAGCGTGCATACTTAATGTGGGCTTGTTCATTCAAATGCCGAAAAATAAGTAGCAGATGTGGTTGCCTAGAGTGCTCCGTCTCATCACTGGGCAGATATTCAAAGTTTAATGTGTCGCAGATCTCATACAAAACTTGTGTCATGGATACGACATTTACACGACCGAGCCACCGAGCAGGGGCACAGTAAACTTTATCAGTGGCTGCCGTCACACTGTGGTGTAAGTGCAAACGTTCGCGCCGACCAATACGCCCACCTCGGCGCAGGACAGTGACAGATATGCGTTAATTTCACCCGCAAGAACAGACGCAGCAGCCTACACTTCGATCTATGGCACGCTATTGACCGTGTGAAATTCACCGAGTTCCACGAACGTCGCCTACGTCCACTGGCTTCCGACTTGAAATCTACCTACCGCTTGGGCTGCTGGCGGCTGTGAAGAAACAACGTCACATCTTCATGGATTGCCCACGAACGGAGAAGCAGGTGCTGTGTACAACGTTATAGACACATTCAGCAGCCGGCCGGCCACTGTCAAATCCTTCGGGGCTAATAAATGTAATTTCTCTCTCTCTCTCAGACCAAAAAATACTTGGAGAGAGGTCACAACGTACGCTGATAAAGAGAATCAGGGTGCTAGTTCACTTTCTGCAATCTATGGGGCTACGAGACAGGCTGTTATGGTGACGTGTGTCGCTTCAAATTCCTGCTCCAATTTCTGTTTCGATACTCATCTTTCTCCCTGTTAACCATCAAAAGATGGTTAACCTGCCTGCATTTCCTTTATTTCTCTCTCTCTCTCTGAGCAAACTTCATTTTGTGTATAATGCATTGAGCCACAATCGAAGCTTCTAATTTAAGCCACAAATTATGCGATAATTTGCGCTCACGTGTGCATTCTATCCACATGCACACTGCATTACTTCCGCATGCAATAAAACATTGGAACGCCCAGCAGATGGCATAGCCTCATGCACTGACCGCAAAGCTTTCCGCGAAAAGCTACCACAGAATTTTTCATAACCATGCTTTCAATTCTCCCTACAGCCTCAGTTATCCCACCCACGTGCGAGAAATGCCAACCAAATCTTCTTTCTCCTTCGATGCTCTATTGGTTTGTTTATTTTTCAATATGGCCTGTTTGTTGCATGTCCTTCACGAATGTTTTTCTCCTTTACTTTTTCTTGCTTTCAAACCAAGTCAATCACAGAATGAACCCCCCTCCCCCAATGTAATCTATGTAATGCCTACGGGCTCTTAGTGTGAAATAAATAACTGATGCTACGGAAACGTGCATAAGCATGCAACATAAACGGCATTTATTTCTTCAGAACAGAAGTGCAATTATGAGCTCACATCGGTGGTGGCTGCAGCACTGTATACTAAGGACAGCAGCGCAGCGTTTTGGTTAACAAGTGGAGCAAGTGCTACACCTGAATAGTGAAGAACGCACATTTGTGCTCTTAATGTTTCTAGCATTTCTGAATTCATTCTTCAACCAGGGGCGGTATCATGTAAGAGTCTATACCTAGTGGACTGTCCATTTCGGCGGCCGTTGATTCGCTGCTGCTTGATGTGCAGGAAGGTGCCAGCCAGTCTTCTTCCTGCACGTCAAGCAGCAGCGAATTAATGGCCGCCGAAATGGACAGTGCACTAGTTAGACTCTTACAGAATACCGCCCCTGTTCTCGAATGAATGTATAGAGAGTGAATAGCATCCTTGGGGAAATTGGGTCAAGGTTATCAAAGAACACAACACAAAGGGTCAACAGAAGGTACTCTATCGAAAGCCAAAGTCTAGCCAAGGCTATATAATGTTCGCAGATTTCGATGCTAGCTCAAGAAAAAAAAAGCTCAAAACTCGATTGTCGAGGACTCGCAAAATGCCGCACGTACGATAGGAACGGCAGCGGGTGAAAACGCGAGCGCGAGGTTGCTCGTGGTGCCGGTACCTCGGAAATGCCACTGCCCTCTGCCGCACCACGGGTGGAAGTTACTTGCTCAAGTCGTCACACCGGTAGTCCAAGAGTACCTGGTGGACTCGATTGAGTCATTTCTGAAGAAATTCACGAGCGAGGCTCTAAACAAGGTTTAAAAAGAAGGCTAGCTGGTATTCTATAACGAGTAGCGCAGGAAACGCGAAAGGAACACGACAGGACAAACGCAGAAAGCGTTTGTCCTGTCGACAAACAAGACAGACAAGGACAAACGCAGAAAGCGTTTGTCCTTGTCTGTCCTGTCGTCTTCGTCTTTCTTTCTAGCTTCAACTCTACTGGATACTCTAAAAATACGGCTTCTTAGAAACAACCAACTACAGCATTAAAATTATCTACCTCTCTCTCTCTCTCGACAGAATTTACTGACATTTTTATGGCGACTTCCAGGGAGCGATCGTTGTAAAGGTCTTACCTTCAAAATACCGGCACCGGTGGAAGGTGGAGGGTATGGCAGCCGCACGAAAATGGGTATACACTGTAAACACACGCACCATAAGCAGCCGTGGGCAAGAATGCATTCTCAAGGGAGGCGTCGGTGGACTAGAGATTGTGCGCATTTCTGGCATTTCTGTTTACTTGTTTCTATACATCGGACCTCGCGTTCGATTTGCGCTAATTGAGCCTCATTGTATATAATAAAGCGGCAAATAAATCAGCGGCAAGGCGGCTAGAAGAGACTGAACAATAGCTGCTATGTGTCAGCCTAATTGAGGGTGGGAAGATGTTGAGAGGACGTCGGGCGACAGCATCAAAAGAAAACATCTGATTTGCATATCCGCCGACATACACGAGCCAAAGGAGGCGTGGGAGTACCTAGTGGTTTGGGGCGAGTTGTAACGCATGGCTCGGCGTATAGGCAGTGCGCGATAAACGAGTACGAGATAAGAGGCGGAGACACACGCAGCGCTACGTGTGTCTCAGTCTGCCCGTCTGTCCTCGTTTATCGTGCCCCAAGCACATCGAGTCGTGGGAGTACACACGTGCACGCGCATCAAGTGACTTTACGGAGAGAAGCCGCTGCGCACATTTTGTTGTTGTTGTACTTAGGATCATTTTTCAGGAAACACCTGCTAATGAATCTAACGCACGACGTCTTATAGCACTCAGCAAAACTGAGCTCTCATTCGCGAAGCTGTTCATGCTGGAAGAATGGTTCATAAGAATCGGCACTGATTAGTCAGCGAAGTAGTTGTACGCAAGATAGCTGTGAAGGCGACGGGGAAGGACAAACAGGACAAACCGCCCTATTTGCGACAACAAGCTGTGAAGCCAAGGAAAGCTGAGGGGCAAGAGACTTTCTTTGTTTGATAAAATTGTACAGTAATTGTAAATGTTTCTTCAATTTGTACTTATATTCATATTCTTAATAATGGGAAGGGAAATAATAGAAGAAGGGATTACAGTTTCTCCGATTCTTCTGGTCCAGAGCTTAGACGGGTCCTGCAACAAATTCTAAGGACACCGTTTTTGCTCGAGACCTTTTTTTTAACAAGTGAAAGAACAAAGAAAAAAAGAAATAATGATAATTAACGCACACAAACCCAAGTTATCGGTCACAGAAACTTCAACCACAGCCAGGGTAGAGGGCCGTGTTTCAACATGCAAGCAAAATGAGCGTAACCATCGGCTTCAATTTTCCCAGCTCAAGATGTCACATTTTACTCTCCTATGACGTCATAGTTTGGCACCCGATAGCCGCAGTGAATCCATGTTACGTAAAGGAAGTTAGCGCCATGGTTTCCAAGCCAGATAACCTTGTTGATGGCGTTCTCATTGCCTTCGCGATTGGGTGGGCACACTGAGTTCCATTTCGGAGGTCATGGTTACAACAGCGCCCGCGAGGCGGCCATTGGAAACAAAACAGACCATGGGGATTTACTAGAATGAGAAGAAAGAAATAAAAAAAAATAAATCGGGTTATTCATGCCAAAATCACGACATGACTAAGATGCACGCCGTAGTGGGGGGGCTCCGGAATAATTTTGACCGCCTGGGGTTCTTTAAGATGCACCAAATGCACGGTACACGGTCAGTTTTGCATTTCGCCCCCATCGAAATGCGCCCACCACGGCGGAGATTTGTTCCCGCGACCTTGGGCTTAGCAGCGCAACGCCAAAGCCACTACGTCACCATGACGGGTGAAAGAAATTGGAAAGGAAAGTCTGTACAACAACGCAAAACACGGTGCCTTGCTATTTGAGGCCCGAGCTGGTTGCATAAGGAGAAAAACATACCTGAGCAAATATTCGCAACTGCATGAGGCACGTGTCTGCTGCAGGAAAAAGAAATCCGGAGACAACTGAGCACATCCTTGCTGAATGCGAAAATATCCACACCGCAAGACACGTAGTAACGCCCACCTTCCAGAAGCGCTGGGATTTAAAGCTGATGGAAATATTAGCCGGTCAGCAGTGGAGATAAGCTGGAGACGTTTAGAGTATTAGTGGTAAAAAAAGCCGGGAAGGGATTGATAGGACCGGATCCGTTACATATTTAGGTAACTGTACAAGGTAGATTCGGATTTTTTAAGGAGGAGACAAAAGATTAAGATGTAGAGAAAAGCTTGCATAGATTACCTCATTAGCTGAAGCAGGCTAGGTGACTATTTCTCGCCACACCGTTTTAAAGCGGATTCCAAATCATCATCATCATCATCATCATCATCATCATCATCATCATCATCATCATCATCATCATCATCATCATCATCATCGTCAGTGCTCGGCATGTTAAAGCTTCGTTTCCATGGTTGAAACATCTTGCTCGTGGCAGTGTGATAAATAGGCGCTGCTCAAAATGGTTGGAAAACGTAACGCCGTAGTTTTTTCGCAGTACTCGCCATAGCGTGTGAACGTAAATCGAATATTCCAATTTAACAAATGGTTATAGTGCCACACATGGACATCACATCTGTCACATCGTGACGCTAATATTGGTGCCACCCAACAAGCCTTTTCGGCAGCTTTGCAGGACCCCTTTAACAAGCTGGATTTAATCAAGAGGACGATTAGCATTCTTGCCCGCAAACATGGCATCAGGTGGCGCTTACGTTGCTGCAACGCATCATCCGTGCCACGTTCTCTCATCCGACGGTTCCCATACTCAGGACCGAAAGTTCAGTCCACATCATTAGTGGGGCACTTACGCTGACAAGGTCCAATAAGCGCTGGATTTGCTAAGGTTAACATTTTGTGGCTTGGATACTTGTACATCACTGCAGGAAACCACGGTTCCAATTAACCAAGGGCCGAATTCACAAAGCTTTTAGTTCTGAAATGCTATTGCCATTGGGTGGTCGCCATCGCTAATAATATGGCCAGCACCACGATTTGCTCTGACGAGAAAATCTAGGGTAACAGCATTTTTTCTGAATACGGGTCCAAGTTTTGAGCTCGTAAGAACTGCTCGTCATAAACCGGCCGGCTTAACCGTTAATAATATATTCGCTAACACGGATGGCAGGCGCCTGTTCTCAAGAACCGTTCAAGGGTTCGGTCTGCTTTGTGAATGCAGTCCAAAGGGCCGATTTCACAAAGATTTTCTTTCACAAGGTGTTGTTTAGAAGGTCTTATTTAACTGTAGTGTCACCGACATCTTTCTCTGGGGCGTACAGGCGAAAACTACGAGGAATAAGCTCGGTGCGAGCTCGGAGTGTCTATTGGGCCCATGGAAGTGTCTCTTGGAGGAGTGTTGTTTTTCTGCCTCTGGCTATTTCTGTGAAATCTATAGTATATCTATCGATTGTCGCGCCTTGTCCGATGGCGATGCAAGTGGACCGCCCAGGGCGTCTGCCGGAACCGGTGGCGTCAGCGACGGCCGCCTTCAGGAAGCGGATCGGGCTACAGACTGACAGCGACAGCGAAGGCGCCCATTTCTACTCACTTAGCAGTGAGGACCCTTCCGACGACGATGACTTCGAACTTGTGTGGAGCCGCAAGGCGAAGAGAAGGAACATAAGGTCCTCTTCGTCCTCCAGTACGCAAACTGTTGAGCCCACGCGGAACCCCGACGCCAACACCATCCGGTTTATGCCTGTGATACCCAATGGTAACATGAAGCGGCTTAATAGGCAATCTGTCTCGATACAGCTGGAGAGCGTGATGCCAAACGAAATCCCGGACATTACAGTGGACACCCGCAAAAATGCACTGGCGGTTGATGTTCTGCATGCGGGTGCTCTTAGCGCCCCACGCAAAGTAACAGGTCTTCATGGCATGCAGGTGCGCTCTCACAACCCGCTGGGCTCTGATGTCACCACCGGTGTCATATACGATGTAGACTTGGCTATCCTCAACAATGACTTGCCGATTCTGGTTAAAGCAGCGAGTGATCGTGACGTCATTGTTGATGTCTACCGCCTGGGCAACTCACGTTGCGTCAAGATTGCGTTCAAGGGAAAATGTCTGCCGTCGCACGTTAAGGTAGGACAGTTTCATCATCTTGACCGGCCTTTCATTCCGAAGCCTCTGCAGTGCCGCAACTGCATGAAAATAGGACGCGTGAGCAGCGTCTGTGAAAACGAAACAGTGTACCCCCGCTGTGCTGACCCACACGCCGCGGATAAATGTGCCGGCTCTGTCATGAAATTCACAAACTGCCACGGATCTCATGAGGCTTCATCGAAAGACTACCCAAAAATTAAGAAGGATATTGGCTATCTTAAAATAGATGGCAAGAGATCAGTCCTCACATCGAGAAGCCGCCGCTAAAATCACGAAGCGATGCTCCCGTCGCCGACATGCTTCAAGGAAAGCTTCTGCGTCAGTGACTAGTGGGTCATGTCCGCAGTCACCTCCTCCACTACCAATCAGGCCATGCACATCAGAAAGGTCTACAAATGACAAGGGCGCTGGGAAGAATATGGACACCGACGCCTGGCCTGCGTTGCCAAAACGACAACCACCAGCAGAATCCCAGCACGCCAATGGAAGTAGACCACCCGGGGCATCTCCTGCCGGTGAATTGGCTGAACAGAATCGGCAAGTGGCTGTAATGGTGCGATCACTAATGAATACGATTCGCATGCTACTGAACAAGCTGTAGACACCAACAGCTCAAAGCGCATTGCAAATACTGGATGCACTTAATCAAGTACTTGCAAGCCTCATATAAGCACCATGGCTCACCCAGTACTTTCTTTTCACACTGAAGTTAGAAGTGCGACAATTTTTCAATGGAATGCCAGAGGCTTGAAGTCCCGCATCTCGGATTTGCGCCAGTTTGTCTTGAAGAATTGGTTTCCTATACTTGTTATTTGCGAACCGAACGTGGCAACGCCTTACAGATTATCTGGTTACGAAGTTTTTGCTTCTTCCACATGCGAGGAACGGAGCAACGTTCTGATTTACAACTCATTTACTACAACCAATACGTATGCCTCCGGGTCAAAAAGAACACAATGGCATTTACTCTTATTGATTGTTACATCACCCATTCAAGGCGGTTTGACTCTGAAAGACTGAAATACATATTAAAGGAAACTGGTGGCCCCAGGGTCATCACTGGGGACTTCAATGCGCATCACTTGCTTTGGGGAAGCACCAAGATAAACTCCAGGGGAAGGAATGTTGCATCGCTTGCCTCTGATTATGACCTCTGCATCATGAACGATGGTAGCCCGACGTATTTGCGGGGTCCTACGTATAGCAGCTGCCTGGATTTGACTTTAGTGTCACGGAGCTTCAAATCACATATTAAAT
Source organism: Dermacentor silvarum (assembly GCF_013339745.2). Taxonomy (NCBI): domain Eukaryota; kingdom Metazoa; phylum Arthropoda; class Arachnida; order Ixodida; family Ixodidae; genus Dermacentor; species Dermacentor silvarum. The sequence goes on from NC_051161.1 coordinate 17,729,233, forward strand.
GTTTTTGCGATATCGAGACTCATGGGAGTGATCACATTCCCACCTACTTAACGATTGATGGACTTACTAGTTCTTTCTCTTGTGGTGTTTTGAAGAGCACTGACTGGACTTTGTTGACGTCGCTTACAGAAGAAGCATGTCGGGGAGATTTCGCCGGCAACATCGACAACACCATCGCAGAAGCAATGAAAGCTGCCCAGTGTTCATTGTCGCTGTCGATGGTCAAACCGAACGGATTTCGACATTGAACTTGAGAGACTTCGTGCGATTCGACGGCGTGCAGAACGACGATACAGACGCACTGAATCAATTTATAATCGAAGAGAAGCACGACGCCTTCAGAAGAAAGTTCAGCGTCGCATAAACAAACTAGAGAGTGAGCGATTGAAGGCATTTTTTT